>NW_020649082.1:208772-256756 GCF_003573695.1 Papaver somniferum
ATTTGGATTTAGTCGAGATGTTGGTTTGTTTTAGTTAATCTTTTGTTTATGTAATAATAATTATTTTATAATTTGTAATTTTAAAAGTAACATTAATTTTATTTAATAAAAAGTTTATTTGAGTTCGAATTACATTTAATTTGTTAAATTATTTAAAATAAAAAAATCTTGTCCTACACGAGTGGCGGTCCAGAAATTTGGACTTGCTAGCTGGATCGGACCCGACCCACAAGGCCGAATCCGTGTCCGATGGAAGTCCGAAAATCCGGGCTGTCACAAGGATAGTTTTCTTGGGTTTCCTGGGAAAGATTGAAGAGAGATTTTCATGGAGTTTTTTACGGGATCGTACGGTGATTGGCATGTTTTACCAAAACAGGGAAGTTGGGGGATTTATTCATGGAAAGTAAGAAGATTTCTCAAAAAAAAGTAGATGATAATATATCGGGTATTTTTCTGTTTCAATATGTAGAAGTTACGTGGAAGGATGGAAAGAAGAGATTCTATGAAGATTTGATTAGGGTCTTGAGAGAGTTTGGAGGCTTGGACAACTCAGTTTACGTGTAGAAGAAAAAGGAAAGGCAGAAAAGTCCGTGACTTGCAGAGAAGAGAATGGGGAAGGTAATTGAAATCTTTCTCGAAATATCGTCACCTGTAGAGTATATATAAGTTGTTTCGAGTCTCAGAGGTGATGGTCGAGAGTTTGGGGTGAAGCAGAGGAGACGTCGGAGCTGCAGGAGAAGTTGCAGAGTATCTTCTATGCTGGTGAAGAAGAAGACGAGCTGAAGGAATTGGATCGCTCAACTCAGTTGCTGATCCAGAGGACAGTCGCAGAAACCGTGACCTATAATTTCAAACTCAATAACTTTGTAACAATTTTTCCAACAATTATTTTGAGTTCGCAACAGTTATGTTAGGGTTCTCTATAACAGTGGGTTCTGTAACAATTATAATTGTTACAAACACACTACTTTATGCCTTTTTTTTCAATAAAACACCTTTTTGAGCTATGGATTATTATTTTGAGCGTGTTTTCACCATGAAGAGATAAAACCCAACACTGGGATGACGGAGGAAGCCATTCTCTACGCGTGTGGTAAATCTATTTAATTCCTTTATGACTTTTGCACTATTTTAAATTGATTCATGATTTTTCTTAATTGATTGTGATTTTGTTTGATGACGTATGCTTGGTCTTAGTATTTTTGATACGTCATACTTGTGATTTACAGTTAATCTTTTATAAAATCTACCTGGCAAAGAATAAAGAGCCAATATTTATTATGTTATGAGCTATAATTGTCTGGAATTAATAGTTGAATCACATGAATATGAGAATTGGAGGAATCCTGAGTCCCCGTAATCTCTCGATATCATGACAATCTTATGAATATAGTCTCTTTACTTTTAGTGTTTTTCTATTATTAAGTCTTAAATCAAACCTTTACGAGTCCGAGAATCGAAACTCTTTTTTTACCACTATCTATAATCACATCAATTTTTGGCGCCGCCGACGCGGAATTGTTTTTAGGTTAGGTCTTAGATTTTTATTTTTTTAGGTTATTTTTTATTTTTTTTTAGATTTTACTTGGGTATTTTTGTTTTTGGTGTGCAGGTTTTGCTTGAAGCTAAAAGTGGAAAGTTGGACTTGCCTAATAAAGTACAGAAAATCCGAGATTTTTATCTATTTTTGCTAGTTTTTATTTTTTTTATTTCGGACTTGTATATATCGTTTATTTGTATTTATTTTTTATAAAGAAAAAAAAAATCACGTCCACACACCAATTGCATCGTCAGACTACCGATTTTAGGGAAACTCGTGGATTAGTAAGCTGAACCCATGCCTTGGGCCTTATGGGAGTTACCAGCTGAAAGTCCACAAACCTCAGCCTTGTACCTTTGACCAGTCTTTGACTGTAGGTATATTTTGTTGTGGTAACCTGAGCTTACCCATTTTAGTCAACCTTGCATTTGCACGTGCACAATATAATGTCGAGCTGGTATTAGGTATATTATTATTATCATTAGAATGTTATTTGAACAAAAACTTTTTTTCTCTCTCCTATGCTCTGAGGCGATTTTTCCTTAGGGTTTTACAAACTTTCAACTTTTTTCATTCTTCCTCTCAATCATCTTTAGGTGATTTGAGATGGGGGATCCACCTCAATCATCTACTAATAGGTCTCGCTCTTATGCTGATCAGTTGAAAGGAAAGCAACAACTTCCAACAACTTCTATTGATCTCAAAACCTTGCCAACACCAACGTCAAATGAAGGAAAGCCTGCTGTTGTTTTGCCTGAGGAGTTTTATTTAGAAGGTTGCGATATTTGGAAATTCAGTCTCATAGGCCGTTTAGATCTTAAAGGGATCACTTTTCAAGAGGTGAAAAAAGATTTGTTAAATCAATGGAAGTTAAGCCAAGATGTTGTTCAATTAATTCCTATGAGTAGAGGTTTCTTTACCATCAAGTTACGCACGCAATCAGCCAAAGATACGATTTTGAATGCTGAAGCTTGGTTTTTTAGAAACCAAAAGTTAAACTAACCCTTGCATTTCTGTCAAGGTCAGGTTGTTGCAAAACATCTGCCAAAGTTTCAGACCCATACCATACATCATAAAATAGTGAAGTTGCTCTACCGTCACCAATTAAAGATTTAATATTGCACATAACTTCAGTGTGCACCCAAAAAACAAATGACAAGATATATGTTCAACAAGGTAGAAAATCTTGAGATTCTGAATTTTTTCAGAGTTAAATGTCGTAGGGTGAAGATGTTAGAGCCTGTTGAGTGTTTTTGGCAACCTCCTATGCACAATCAGCTCTTGCTGTGCTGTGACGGTGCCTATAGAGGCAATCCAGGGGTGGCGAGAGCTGGTGTGGTGGCGAGAAATTCTGCATGTGAAGTGGTTGGGGCGACGTGTGTTGGTCTTGGAATTATTTCCAATTATATGGCGGAGTTGGATATCATTCTGATTGGTTTAGAATGGTCAGTTCAATGGGGATACCGAGATGTTCTAGTGCGTACTGATTCATCAAGTGTCATAACAGCTTTGGAAGGGGATTCTATTCCTTGGTCTGCTAGACAGAGATGGTATGATGTAAAGGGCATGTTTGATTCTATAAATTTTGTGCACACGTACCGTGAAGCCAATTTCGCAGCTGACAAGATGGCGAAGACTGGTTGCTTATTAGATAATGGAGTGAGACTCACTTTTGTTGGTCGTCCTGATTTGTTAAACTCAATAGAGTTCCCATATGTTTCCTATTTTCGATTGAAATAGTACTTTGAGTTTTGGGGTTGCTGTGACCTCTTTTCTCATGTACTATCTTGTAAATGTCTCTTTTCTTTAATACAATTTTTTGACTTATCAAAAAAAATAAAGGTTTCACATACCACTTTAGATAGCCAATATTAAAATCGAAACTACAAGTAATTTAGTTTTAATATGTTATCAAGGAACAATTTCCCGAAGCAATTTTCCCTAATAGTTTAACATATCGACAAAGAAACTTAATTCCCTTGTTAAACCGATTGTGTATGTAAAATCGCTTATTTCGACAAAACCAAAATAAAGATCAGAATTAACTTTATTTCTCTCATCAGGCTCTAATTATTCACACAATAACTTAGACCTTTCTCTTCAGACAAGAAAAACACTAGGTTAGTTAACTAATCTTTCTTGTCAAGGCATTCAATTAGACTTGAACAACCGAATCCCCCAGTTTGATAAGTCTAACTAAGATCAGAATTAACTCAGTTTCTCTTATCCGGAATTAGTTTGGACTAAAAAAATGATCCCGTATTTTGTTAAGACATAAACAATAAATACAAACCAAAACAAATTGACTTGCACAATTACTTTTTAACCGAAAGCAATTGAAACAAACATAAACATTATAACACCGCAGTTGCACCGAATTTCGTTAAGCAAAAACACTTGATACCCAACAATAAAGAAGATACCAAACGGTAAACCAAATAAATTGACACAGTTTTTTCTTACTCGGAAACAGTTGAATCAAACAAACATCCATACACAATATAATGGAACATATCAATTGTACCGAAATTTTGTTAAGCAAAAGCAAAAATATATGCAATATGAACAGGATTTTCTTAAACAGGAAAACGATTAACTAACAAATTAGTTACCTCAAATTCTGCAACCTCTTCTCCACGCCTTGATAGCAAAATCGCAATGCCACATCAAATGATCTAACGTTTCTTCCTCCCTATTACACAAACATCATTTATTCACAAACGTAGCACAATCTCCTCTTAGTATTTTCCAGTTCCTCGCAGCCAAGGCAGGGTGCACAGTGGCCTCCATAAAAAAATTTCTCCTACCAGCTTAGCATACTTCTTCCGAATTAAGGATTTCGCAGCACTGACAGTAAAACTACCTGTGTAGTTGGGCTTCCAAACCCTGCGATCAACACCATTCAAAGTCCTAGGCAAATCCTCTTCAACGAAACCAGTAGCTAGCAAATTATTCCGACATTCTTCACTCAAATTCCAGCCTCCTTCATTCAGCATATCACCTACCAAAATAGCACAATCCAAAGCATAATCTTCAAGTAAATCAGCAATAGCTACATCCCCGAACCATACATCATAGTAAAGAGAAGTATTACGGCCATCACCAATTAAAACCTTAAAATTATCCTCCACCAAAGAGTAAACCCATTTAATATCTGGAAGAATAGAAGATTTCACATAATGAACCAACTTAGCATTCCTCATGAAAAATTTGGCTCGAAGAAAACGAGCCCAAACCTTACTAGAGTTACGGATTTTCCACCAACGCGTCAAGCTTGGGAGTGGATTGAAGGTATTTTCAAAATTAAACCTCATTATGATATTATTACTTCTTACCAAGAGGCAAAAAATCATAATGGTATTGTTAAGGATTTGTGGTTGGTAGTGAATTTGGTTGTGCGTTCAGAATTATGGTTCACTAGAAACAAAAAAGTGTATGAAAAGAAGAACCCTTGTTGGTCTTTATTTCAAAAACGTGTTTTTAGTTTGATGCAAGATTATTCAGTTCGTATGAAGAGTTATATGCATAATTCTTTGGATGACTTGAGAATTCTGGAGTTTTTTAGAGTTCGACATAGAAAGGTGAAGTTTACTGATCCTAAGGAGTGTTGTTGGATTCCTCCTAAGGATAATTAATTGCTTTTGTGCACGGATGGCGCCTCAAGAGGTAATCCAGGGGTGGCGGGAGCTGGTGTTGTTGCAAGGAATGCAAATTGTGAAGTGGTTGGTGCAATGTGTATTGTCTTGGGAGTTACTTCTAATTATTTGGCTGAATTGTATGGTATTATTGTGGGTTTGGATTGGGCAGTTCAGTGGGGGTATGCTTGCATTGTTATTAGATCAGATTCTACAAGTGTGTTGAAGGCTTTGGCAGAAGACAACGTTCCTTGGTTTGCTAGGCAAAGATGGATGGAAGTTAAAGGTTTATATGGTTCAATTCGTTTTGAACATTCTTTTAGAGAGGCAAATTTTGCAGCTGATGCCATGGAAAAACGTGGTTGTTTATTAGAGGATGGGGTTGGTTTTCACTTTGAAGGTCGACCAGTTTTCTTAAGTTCAATTGAGTTTCCAAATGTAATTTATTATCGTTTTAAATAGGTTTTAGGATTTTTTTAGGGGTCACTTTGTCCCCTTTTCTCCTTCACCTATCTTGTAAATATTTTTTTATCAATTTATTTTCTTGACTTAGCAAAAATAAAAAAAAAAACGGATTTTCCACCAAAGACCCATAAGAAGCGCTCTATTCGTAACACTCAATTGAGTTATACCCAAACCACCTTCCTGATAAGGAGCACAAATCTTGTCATAAGCCACAACAAAAGACCTACTCACTTTTGAATCACCAGACCATAAAAAATTCTAAATTGCAACTTCACACTCATGAATAAATTTTCTTGGCCACTTATAAACAGCCATATTATGAATCGAATAACTAGCTAACACTGATTTTACCAACAACACTCTGTGTTAAAAAGAAAGCATCCTTCCCTTCCAACCCGCAAGTTTTTCTTTGATCTTCTCAACAACATTGGATACATGATGATATTTAATGGCTTCAGGCATAACCTTAACCCCTAAATACCTATCTGGAAAAATAGCAATAGGCATCCCCAGAAAAGCAGAAATAGTAGCTCTCCTATTCAAAGAACCACCACCAAAATATAGTTTACTCTTCTCTCGACTTACTGTTTGACCTGAAGCACGTTGATATAAACCCAACAAATCCACCAGATTTCTCAAACTCTTCATGTTACCTTTACAAAAAATCATAATGTCATCAGCAAAAAAGAGATGGGTAGGAGCAATACCTTTTCTATTAACCATATGAGTCATCTTGCCCTCACGAAAGAGTTTCGGGATATTTCTGCTTAAAACATCCTCAATCAACACAAAAATAAGAGGCTACAAAGGGTCACCCTGACGAAGCCCTCTATCAATACTGAAGAAACCTTCCGGGCTACCATTGACGAGAACCGAAATTCTAGCAGACTTGAGAATTTGGAGAATCCAGTCACACCAACTCTCAGAAAAACCATATCTTCGAAACACCTCCAAGATGAAAGTCCAACTAACCGCGTCAAATGCCTGAGTTATATCAAGTTTTAACCCAACATTACCATCTTTCCGCTTAATCTGTGTTTCATTCACCAGCTCTGAAGCTAGACTAATATTTTCATGGATATTTCTCCCTTTCATAAACGCCACTTGTTCCTCTGAAATAAAGTTATCCAAAACACTACCAAGCCTCGTAGCTAAAATCTTAGTAAAAATCTTAAAAAAGAAATTACTAAGACCGTCGGCCTAAAGTTACGAAGAGTATTAGCACCTCTCTCTTTAGGCAGAAGCATGAGAAGACTAGAATTCACGCGGTGACGAATGAATCTATTAGACCAACAAAACAGAATAGCATTAACCAAATCCTCCCGGATAATCTCCCAACAATGCCTATAGAAAAAACCAGCAAACCCATCCGGCCCTGGCGCACTATCCGCACCCAAATCAAAAACCGCTGCATGAATCTCATCAATTGAGGGCAACTGATCCATTATAGCACTCTCCTCAAGAGAAATACTATTATGATCAATATTAAAAAGAGCTTCAACTGGAACTGAATCATCACCATTAAACTTTGCCTCATAATAATCAACAATAACGTTACGAATCTGATTACAATCAGTCACCGTTACCCCATTAGCATCCACCAATTCCGAAATAGTATTACTACTCCTACGAATACACTACAATGGGAAACCTCCTTTCTTAATTTCTGTTGAACATCCTAATGTTGCTTATTTTCGGTTCAAATAGTTTCAAGTTTTTGGGGTTGCTGTAACCTCTTTTCTTGTAAACTATTTCTTGTAAATTTTGTTATCTATTAATACAAATTTTTGACTTATCAAAAAAAAAAACCCAAGTCCCCAGGTCCTAAAATATCCGCAATAGAGATATCACGCCACCAAGAATCAAAATATAATGATGTGGATCTGCCATCAACTATCAGCACCGTTGAATTGAATTCAACTTCAGGGTAAACCCACCGAAAACCTGGAAAAATATAAGACTTTGTATATCTAACTAAGTGCCCATTCTTAGTAAAGAATTTAGCACTTAAAAAACTCGCCCAGACTTTTTTAGAATTACAAATCTTCCAACACAGCTTCATAAGCATGGCCTTGTTCATTACCCGCATTTGAGTGATACCAAGACCCCCTTAGAATACGGAGCACAAACTTTATCATAAGCTACTACAAAAGATTTACTTACCTTGGAATCACGTAGATTTGATAAACTCCTTTCGAAAAAATAAATCCTTCAAAAACTTTTGTTGAATATCAAATTTTGTAGTTGTACAAAATATCTCATGTTCTTCTTTTGTTGTTAACTGAATAGCACTCACCTTGGGCTGTGTTTGCAAGCCCAAGTTTGAATCCGAGCAAAAAGAGTCCTTGTTGGTTTCAAGTTCTTCACGTCCAGAGTCCAAGTGTGTTTGGCTTTATGTGTCTTCCTTGGACTCTTCTTGTAACACACTGAATTTGTTCGGAGATAAAACTCCACCAGCACTAACTTTCTCCTGTGTAGCTCTTTCCAAATCCTCACGAACCTTCATTAAATTAGCTAAATCTTCTTCCATTTTTTTCCAAGCTCCAAAACAATACGCTCTTCAGTACTTAATTCAACACCTTGTTCCACTTGAGCCTTGAGCTGTGCTACCACACCAAGAAGTTCAAGGTTTTCCGAACTGAATTTGGCTTGTTGTTTACCATTGTGTTGTACGTCATCTGCTAGTGTATAGTCTTCAGCAGTAAACTGAAAAAATGCACCCCCATTATATCTTTTCGTGATTGCCTGCTCTAATACCAATTGAAAAGATGAGGGTACCCAAATACACCACAATCTTTTTGTTTCAACCTATAAGTCCTCTTAACAAGTGTGATCATCTATGGAAAAAGTCGAGACAATACAACAACTTATGTATTCACACTTTGTGTAATCGTCTATGGATACGAGAACGAGACAATACGACAAAAAGATAACTTGTGTGATTGACTATGGATACAAGATCGAGATGATACGACAATCAAAGTGGCTACTTGATAATAGGTTCGGTAATAACCAAACTCTATAGGATCACTATCAAGTATAATGGAGTTAACGTATGTGAATTTTACTTTATTATAATAGACGATTATAATGCGGAAATCAAAGTAAAAGACACAACAAGATTTTGTTAACGAGGAAACTGCAAATGTAGAAGAACCCCGGGACCTAGTCCAGTTTTGAATACTCTCAGAAAAAAGCCTATATACAAAATCTAAACCAACTTCGTATTGTTGAGACCAAGCAGACTACCCCTAGCTACTTAGTTCCCTCGGTATCCCTGCGCCTTCGGCTTCTAGAGTCACGCACGAGAATAACAAGTGCTTTGGATCGTATTCCAAACAACAAAGGAAGAATCTGTTTAGTAACCACTCTAATCAATCTTTGCTACAAGATATAGATGAGTTGTTGACAAAGGCTCTTCCATTTAATCTAATAAACTCATTTGTTTAGTTAGATCTATCTAACTTTAACACCCAAATAGTCAAGTATATATTCGCACTCAACCGAATAAATCTGATTCTAGTTGGATCCTATCCGACCAAGTTTTGTGCACACAATTCACAAGATACGAAAACCAATAATAAATCTTCTTCGTCTTCAGATATTCTCTTGCGTTCAATCACGCACAGAACGGAGTCTTTTAACAATGGATTATCACAAGATGTCTTTAGATCTAACAACAGTTCTAAATATCCCGTCGATACTTCGATTTATTTAGAGTGACTCTTATATCAGAAGAGAAGATTCTCAAGAATAAATAAACTAGGTGCAATCAAAGTTTCAACAACCATTAGTCAATCAAATCAATCGAAAACTAATAACACTGCAATTATCTAGTTTCCCACCAACGGTACTCGTAGAGCTTCTTGATCCCACAAAAGTCTTTAAACGAGCGGTCGTAAGAGATTTCACCTAATTATGATACTTTCCTCTCAGAATAGACGGCTCCACCAGAAACAACAAGAAATGAAGTTTGCCCGGCTCTTAGGATGGTCTGCTAGAAATGCAAACTTAGGTATTTATAGAACAAGGATGTTTGGACACAAAGGAATTTCCAAAACCGAAAATATTCTCAAGATATACAATGAATGGCAAAATTCTGTTTTCATAATTCTAATAAAAGCTTGTGCAATATTTCCGAAATCTCTCAATAGGAAATCTCCAATTAGTAAATGCATATTACTAATTTTGATCCGGAGGGGCAAAATACATCTTGCGCTTCTGTTTGGGTTAGTTTCCCTGGCTTGTACATAGAATTATGGACAAAAAGGATTCTATTATCTATTGCAAAAATTCTTGGGAAGCCAATTGCTATTGATCAGAAAACTTTGGACTGCTGTACTTATTGATATTGATTTTGCTAAACCAATTCCTAAAAGAATTCGTTTGAAAGCTAATGGCAATGAGTTTTGGCAATATGTTGAAGTCCAGGATTTGTAGAATATCAAGTTTTGCACACATTGTAAGTTTATGGGTCATAAGTTCGAAAATTGTCTTGCTGCTCGCAAGCTTTTGGGAGGTTCTAAATCTTCTAATATGTCTCAAAAACCTTAGAAAGATGATAAAGAGGTTAACAATCCAAATAAAAAGTATGCTTGGAGTGAAGTACGTGGAAAAAATAACGTGAATGGTAATGGTTCCAATGCAGACAAGGGCATTCATTTTGAAGTTATTGTTTCCTATGAAAACCATGCAGAGAACGTCAATAATATTGAAGCAAAGGAAGGTATTCAGTCTGTTGGTGCTATTACAGCACAAACTGACCAAGGTGTTGGATTTTCTTCACATCAAGAGAAAGAATTAGCTGAGGATAAAAATTGGAGGATGAGCTTAATAGCTCTTTTGTTGAGTATCGTGAAGCTCAGCTCAAACTAATAAGATGTAAAAATGCAATTGCAGCAAAAAAGGATATTGCAGCACGTAAAAATTATATTCATGCAGTTCATGAAGCTGTTCCGTCAGATAGTATGCAAAGTAATTCGGAGATTACTAGCAAGCAAACTCAGTCAAGGACTAACGTGGAATCTGGCGTGGTTATGCAGAAGCAAACTTCCGTGCCCAATAAGAACTCGGAGTCTGTATCCAAGCAAAACTTGGTTTTGGAAACTCAGCAGCAGTTCGTGTACAAGGAAAACTCTGAGATTATGTCCGTGAATTGTCATACTCAGGCCTTGAATATCTCTCCAGGTTTTAATACAAAGCCAGGGTCTGTACCCAACTCGGTTTTGGAACTTATTCCAAGTCAGAGTCCGTGAATAAGAATAAGCATGCCAAGCAAGCTGGAAATCAAGCCGTGACTAATTCTGAGGCTAACTCTAAACAAGAGTCATCTAAAGAGGATTGGAAAACAGTTAAAGGTAAGAACTCCGCTACTAAGAGTACACCTTTTAAATTTAAATCTTTTGAAACTCCTTATGTGGATGTAATTTTTCAATCTGAATTAGTGGTGAATAACAAGTATGGTGCTCTAGCTTCTGAGTTAGGCCTTGCTAATGATTCAAGTGAGGTTTTGGTGGAGGAGGAACAAGATGATTCTAGTGACTCAGACATTAGTATGGGTTCGAAAGAATGGGGTGAAGTTGATGCAGATATTATAGCAAGGAAACAAGCTAGAAAAGTGGCCAAGAAAGCTGCAAAACTGTTGGCCTTGCGGTCTTTGCAATCTGATGCTAGCTTGGAGTTCAATAAGTCCAATGAGGAATCTCTAGGTTGCGACAATGATCATAACAAGGAAACAACAACCGGGTTTGATATTAATAATATTTTATCTATGGAGGAGTTAGAGGAGTCAAGTAACATTGAGAATATTGAAGTGCGTGAAAATTTTATTAGGAATCCAGCCTTTAGACAAGACTATTTCAAGGAGAAAAAGGAGCTAATGGATAGAATGACACCTAAGAAAAAAGCTCAATCTCCTATTAAGCTTATTCCTGGTGGTAATTATGCATCAGATGAGGATGAATATGATGATATTTATGAAGATGAATACATGCATCCATATGGAGACCTTGATTTGACACAAACAATTGCTGATCTTCATTCCAAGAAGAGGAATTTTAGAGTTGGAAACAAGGGGCGCAAACGATTTTAATGTTCCTAGTTTTTCACTTTATGTTATTTATTTGTGTTTATGAGCTTATTTTATGAGCTTTTAGCGTTTTCCTGCCCCTTTGGTTTATGGGGGTGGGGAGGCCTTGAGCCTCCCATCTTGTAATTCTTGTAATTACGTTTTTTTGTTATAATAAACCTTGGACTTAACAAAAAAAAAGCATATTACTAATTTTTATTCTCTAGAGATATGCATTTAATTGCTGGTAATTAAAGCATATAAAACCAAAAACTTAATTAAAAGATTCTCAATTTATTTCGGCACAGGATCACCTTGAGTAATAAGGAATATCTTTGAATAATAAATGATGAGAGTTATTGTTCGTGTTCAAAGTATGTTGACATCTTTTCACTGCAAATCCTTATTTCATATTTACATGGATTTGCATTCTTTTAATCAATTATACCACACTTCCAAACAAGTTTAGAATTGGTGCACCTGTTTTCCAAGACTACTATGTGATTAATCAAATACCAAATCACATACATGGGTTCAACCGGTTCTACCAATTACTAGGATCAGTTATACCTAATTATGGAAATACTTGTGATCGATCACACTAGTCACTAGGATCGATTACACCAGTTGCAAGGATCGGTTCCATATACACATGGTCTTACTTGTGATTGGTCACACCAGTTACACCAATTACAAGGATAGATTACACATACTCAGGATCAGTCACATCAATTACTAGGATCGGTCACACCGAATACAAGAATCAATCATACCATCACATGGTGATTACTAAGGATCGGTTACATAACATAACATAAGTTAAAGATCTGTTCTACCATCTCAGACATATTGGTCATCCAAAGATTTGCAATGAACAGCCGGACCAATAAGCCTAATGATTTTCCTTTCGATTCATAAAAAAAGTTCATGAATGTACTTCCTTTAAACAAAAGTAAAACATTGTTTCCTAGGATGAAATCTTCACGATAACCCATTCACATAATCACAAAAATAAGCCTAATGATTATGTCGATGTCATATCTACGAAGTTCAAAAGATAAGCGTTATACTTCATAATCTAATTCCCTAATATTATGATCGTATTATTATGATCGTGTCACATCACTAGAGTATTATACAATATGTACAGTATATACAGCGTCGCAGTTATGTTTTCAATATAACACGACTTGAAAGATACGTTAGGAATGAAACAACTCAAGTCAATATTATTAACCTCAACTGGAAGGATGATGTCGCAGTTGTAGTTCGCCACTTCTTCACATTCTTCAGGTCTTCGGAGTAATACTTGTATGTTTCAACATTCCTATACTTTCTAGTCTAACCTAAACGTAGTTGACTCTAGTATTTAATCAAGCGACTCTAGATGAGTTTTAATACTAAAATATGACAACCAAATTTGACATACCAACGTTTGGTGAGTTCAATCGAGCTATGTACTAACAAAATTTCTCTTACAAAGGTAGAGCTCCACCAGCAAACCTGGATGTATGCTAGCTGCAGATGATATTTTTGAAAATGAGGAATGGATTGTTGACAGTGGTGCTAATAATCACACTACTTCTGATGCATCTGCTCTTCCAGAAGCTACTTCTTATGATGGTACTGAGATGATAAATACATCTAATGGTGGAGGTATGTCTATAAATCACAAAGGTCAGTCTCGAGGATTTTTAATGATCATTCTTCATGCTAAATGATATACTTCTAGTACCTCATGCATCTCATAATCAGTTATCAGCTCACAAGTTCACATCTGACAATAATTGCTCTTTAACTCTTGACTCTCATGGTTTTTCTGCGAAGGATCAGATTTCTGAGAAGATTCTCTTCCAAGGTCCACATAAAAATGGACTGTGGAGGTACTATATAAGTTCTGAATGCATATTTTGTATAATGATGAAATATCTGGAAGTGTGCTAGCATGCACCAATGATGTTTTGAAGTCTCAACAGAGTGAGTTTTAGATAAGGAAGAAGATACTTAGTCATTGAGTATAAATTATAAAATATATAAAACATTGAAAGCTCGTCCAGACGAGGCTCTGATATTGCCAATATATATTTACGCTTTAAAGAGGTTACATGATCAATTGGAGACTTCTGTAACAATGGTTTTATTTCAATTCTCTCGCGGGATGTAAAATATGAATTTTATACTTCTAGTGCGATTCAAAGACGCATAAAGTCCCCATGTTTCTATAATTGAGTAGAAGAGATTTGTCAATTTTAGCCTTCGTCAAAAATCCACCATCAACAACAGTTCAAAATAATAATCGGGAAACTTCTCTCCAGGCTAAGTACTTCAAAAAAAAAAAAGTCATCTTCTTCATACTCCTAAGAAAGGAGATTCCAACTTGGCTTTGGAAGAACATTAGTAGTGACATTGAATTAATAAAAAGTTTGGTTGTTAGTCCTCATGGGAGGGTAAACATATCCTAATCTAGAACGATAAATGGCTACCTGAACCTGATCACCCTCGTATTCCTGCATCCACTGCCACTAATCATGAAGAGCCTAGTTAAAGATTTGGGGTATGAGGAAAGTTTAGGATGTGTATGATAGGAGTTGTTCGTTTCAATAAAACCTAAACTTATTTGTGATTCAAGGATAATTCTGAACATCATACATACGTGTATACCTTGTTTAAAGATATGAATTCGGCACAGAAAATCCGGTCCACATATATAATAAATTAATATGTAGTTACAATTTTAAAAGATCAATTTTTGTATATATACAGTGTTAGAGCATAGATCTGTTGAACCCACCAAGCGTTGATATGTCAAGTTTGGTTGTCATATTTTAGTGAACCAAAACTCATTTAAAGAGTAGCTTGATTATTTACTAGAGTCAACTTCGTATAGGTTAGCTAGAAAGTTACTAGGATATGAGACTTACAAGTATTACGTGAAGAATGTGAAGAAGTAAAGAGCTACATCGACGACATCATCCTTCCTCTTGAGGTTAGTAATATCTGACTTGAACTGTTTCATTCCTAACGTATCTTTCAAGTCGTGCATATTGAAAACATAACTGCAAAGCTGTGAATTATTATACTCTATTTAGACATAGTATTAAGGAATTACAATACAAAGTATAACGTCTATATTTTGAACTTCGTATATAAGACATCGACATAATCGTATGAATGCTATTATGATTATGTATGGGTATGGGTGAAGATTTCGTCCTAGGAAACAATGTTTTACATTCGTTTAAAGGAAGTACAATTCAAAAACTTGTTGTATGAATCGAAAGGGAAATAGCTAGGCTTATTGGTATTGTTATTCATTGCAAATCTTTGGATTACCAATATGTGTGTTTAGTATAAACTCTCATAACTTGTTTATGTATCTTGGTAAAACTATTCACAATGCCTGACTTTTTTATTGGTATGACTTTTATTAGTGAAACCAATCTTAAGTAATCACCTGAGATGGTATGATCGATATTTTGTAATTGGTATGACCAACTCTAGATATTGGGGAACCGATCCTAGTAAGAGGTGCCACCGATCACAAGTATGTGGAATTGATCCTTGTAAAAAGTACAACAAGTCTTAGTAATTGGTAACCGATCCTATGACTTGTGCAACCGATCACAAGTAAAATACCATAATTATGTGGTAACCGATCCTAGTACCTAGTCAATCAATTTTTGGAAAGCTAGTGTGACCGATCCTAGTACCCACATGGAGGTAGAACCGAAGCTTTGTTTTGGTAGAACCGTGAAACCCATTAATGGTGATTTGATAGGATAATCAATCACATAGTTCTTGGAAGTCAGATGAACCAATTCTAAACTCGTTTGGAAGTGTGGAAAATCGGTTCCAAGATTGTAAATATGAAAAAAGATTTACAAAGTGATGCCGACATACTTTGAACATGTGCAGTAATTCTTATCTTTTATTGTTCAAAGATATTCCTTAATAACTAAAGGAGAATCCCGGATCGAAATAAATTCAGAATCTTTTAATTAAGGTTTTTAGTTTTTATATGCTTTTAATTTCCAGCAATTAAATGCATATCTTTTGAAAATAAAAATCGCTAATGTGCATTTACTAATTGGAGATGTTCTACTGAGATTTCGGTCAATATTTGGACAAAGCGTTTCCAGGAATTATGAAAACCGATTTTGGCTTTATTGCTTATCTTTGAGAATATTCGGTTTTTGGAAATTCCTTAGTGTCCAAACTTCCTTGGTCTATAAATATTGAAGTTTGCATTTCGAGCAAACTAATCCTTAGAGCCAGCAAAACTACCTAGTTGTGTTGTTACTGGTGGAGTCGTCTATTCAGAGAGGAAAGTACCGTAATTAGGCGAAATCTCCTACAACTGCTCATTTTAAAGACTTCTTTGGGATTGGGAAGCTCTACGAGTACCGTTGGTGGGAAACTAGATAATTGCAGTTTATTATTAGTTTTCGATTGATTTGATTGACTAACGGTTGTTGAACTTTGGTTGCACCTAGTTTGTTTATGCTTGAGAATCTTCTCTTCTGATATAATATTCACTCAAACTAGATCGAAATATCGACGGGGATCTTTAGAACTGTTTGTTGATCTAAACACGTCTTGTCATAATCCATCATTAACATACTCAGTTCTGTGTGTGATTTATCACAAGAGATTCAAGTTGTTTGTGGGCAGGTGTTTATTGAAGATCTAAGAAGATTTGAAGAAAAGAAGATTTCTTGTTTGAGTTCATAATCTTTGGTGTGCACAAAACTTGATCGGCTGGGGATCCAACTTTACTCGGTTTATCTTTGTGATAACCTTGATTGGTTTGTTGAGTAGATCGGCCTCAATACATTTCTTTGTGATTAATAGTATTGATTGCATAGTCTAAACAATTACTTTGGTAGTTGTTAAATAGATTGATCTAAGAACCTGACAAAGGAGTTTATTGGGATAAACGGAAGAGCCTTTTGTCAAACTCATATGACGTTGTTTGAAAAGAGTTGTTACCGAACAGATTTGTTGTTCCTTTACTGTTTGGAATACGAACCAAAGGAATTGTTCCAAGTGCGTGACTTGTTACAAGTTGGAGGCGCAGGGATACTGAGGAAACTAGGTGAACTATATGTTTAGTTGCTTGGTCTCAACTATACGAAATTGGTTTAGATTTTGTATAGCGGCTTAATTATGAGAGTATTCAATTCTGGACAAGGTCCCAGGGTTTTTCTGCATTGCGGTTTCCTGGTTAACAAAATCTTGTTGTGTCTTTTACTTTTCTATTTCCGCAATTATAATTGTTTTTATTATAATTAGAAGTAAAATACACAAATGTTAATTCCTATTTACTTGATAGCAATCCTATTGCGTTTGGTTAAGTCCGAACCTATTATCAAGTAATCATACTTCGCTGTTGTATTGTCTCCGTCTTGTATCCATAGTCAATCACACAAGTTATCTTGTTGTCGTATTGTCTCGATCTCGTATCCATAGACGATCACACGAAGTGTGAACCGAATGTATTGTCTCAACTCAGTCCATAGACAATCACTTTCGGAGAAAGGACTTATCGGTGGAAAAGTTTTAGATTGAGGTATATTTGGGTACCCTCGTCTTTTCAATTGGTATCAGAGCAGGCAAACACGAAAAGGTCTAACAATCTGTGTTTGGTGCGATCCGACCTATAAGAATTTGAATCTAATGGTTGATTCAGTTAACGTAATGGCAGGATTTGACTACTTCAAAAACTCGTGGTGGAAGACACGAATGAAGTATGTAATACTCTTATTCCTAAATGTATTAGGAAATTGGAATTATGTCTATGTATGTCTTGAGGGACTTACATAATCAGTTGGATATCATAGTATTGTATATCATTTCCCTGGATACTAACATGTTTAGTAACAATGATACAATGCTCTACGAGACAGGTTGTATCTCGAAAATGCATAAGATTCCTCTCAGAATTTTTTTATTATATAAACCATGCCTATTATGTTCTTGAAAAATCTGGAATCTTAAATATATTTTGGATATCCTTTCAAAGTATATATATGTACATTTTCAAATCTAAGACTGTCAATGTATCGCTACCTAGGATGCGATTTTGGAAACCTTGTAACCTTACAAGGAATGATTTTTCAGTTAATAATTCTATTAACAATGGATTGCTTCATAAACCTCACAACTGTTTTAATGAAGCAAGTGATCTTTTGAAATATTACAGGATTTATGATTCTAATGGTATTTTTAACAAATACCATATTATGTTCAAATTTATCTTTGCATACTCTAATAAAAAATTCTTGAGTGAATTTCAAATGATGTTATCAAATTATGGTAATAAAAGAGTAAACAGGTGTTTGGACAGAAACATAGAATCAATCTGAGATAAAGATCCAGACCATGAAAAACCGTTTTTCCAATAGAAAGAATTAGATAAAAAATCGGAATTGTCTCCCCACAAGCTTCGGTTTCCGACTTTGGTAGAATTTCCTAAATCTAGTTATTTCCGGTTTTTGATATCTATTCTTCCTATAAATGATAACCTCTTGCTATGTTCACAAACATATCTGGGAAGATTGATCGAAACCGTAACTAGGGTTTTTCATATTTTCGCAAATATGAGAAAAAGGAAATCAAGGGAAGAAAACTCTGAAACAGACAAACTGGTTTTAAATCCATTTATTCCTCCTAGAGATATTGAGAAAATCAAGTATCCTCACTTGATCAAAGATAAACATGATCGTACAATCTTCATGGATAATACATGCTTTGAAAGATATCAAGCTTTAAAGGGAATAAGTTTCACTGCAGAAAAGAGATTTGATCCAGATGTTTCAGAAACAAATTATGTGAAGTTTGTTCAAGACCGGATCTGGGGAAATATGTTCGGGTTTGAAAAATATTCACCTGATATAGTAAGAATTTTTTATGTTAATATTAATATTAATCATGAAAATCATACTTTTAGTACTTTGATTGGAAGTATTGTTCATCATATCGACAGAAATATGACATCAAAAATCATCAATTACAAAGTGAAAGGAAATCATATAATTACTGGTTCTGAAATTGAGCACTTTTTTTTTGCTAGGTCAAAATGGTTTATTAAAGCAAAAAAACGTAATTACAAGAATTACAAAATGGGAGGCTCTAGGCCTCCCCACCCCCAGAAACCATAGGGGCATAAAACTCTAAAAATTCATAAAGAAAGCTCCTAAACACTTTAACAAATAGCATAGAGAAGAAAAATAAGAAAATTAAAATCTTTTTCGCCCCTTATTTCCGACTCTAAAATTCTTCTTCTTGGGAATGAGACCAGCAATTATTTGAGTCAAATCATAGTCTCCATAAGTCTCCTTGTACTCATCTTCATAATCAACATAAGGTTCATCATAGTCATAATCCTCTTCATTTTCATCTGAAGCATAATTACCTCCCGAAACAAGCTTAATAGGAGAT
Organism: Papaver somniferum; assembly: GCF_003573695.1. Taxonomy (NCBI): domain Eukaryota; kingdom Viridiplantae; phylum Streptophyta; class Magnoliopsida; order Ranunculales; family Papaveraceae; genus Papaver; species Papaver somniferum. The sequence continues at coordinate 227,920 of NW_020649082.1, forward strand.
TGATCTTTCTTCCTAGTTGACATTCTATCCATTTGCTCCTTTTTTCCCTTGAAATAGTCTTTTCTAAAGGCTGGATTTTTAATGAAATTATCACGCACTTCATCAATCTGAATGGTGTTTGCCTCCTCTAGTTCCTCTTTTGTCAAAATATTATTCATATCAAAAACACATTCGTCTAACCCGATTTGGCTAGGAGTTTCCTCATTGGACCTAGAATTAGTAGCCATGATTTTGGCAGCTTGCTTGGGAACTTTTCTAGCTTGCTTCCTTGCTAGAATATTTGCATCAACTTCACCCAATCTTTCGAACCCATAATATTATATGAGTCACTAGAATCATCTTGTTCATCCTCCACCAAAACCTCACTAGTATCATTAGCAAGGCCTAACTCAGATTCTAGGGCACCATACTTGTTATTCACCACTAATTCTGTTTGAAAAAGATCATCCACAAAAGGAGTTTCAAAATATTTAAATTTAAAAGGAGTACCTTTGTTTGGGGAGCTCTTACTCTTTACTGTTTTCCAATCATCTTTTGTTGTATCAGACTCCTTAGAAACTCCCGCATTTTGCTTGGATCCTGTCTTGCCTTTAGCGGAAATAACATTCAAACTAGAAACTGAATTATGCACAGTTTTATTTTCCAAAGAAGAGTTTGATTTTGCCACGAACACAGTTTGAACCAAAACAACGTTTTTAGCTCCCAAACTGGAGTTTGTGTTGGATACAGACTTATCCATATGACTGTCCGTATTTTGCTTGGTCACTGATTTAATCCCAGAAGTTTGCTTGGTCACGGACTCAGAAGTTTCCAAATTAACAGAATTATTCTTGGTCACGGACTGATGTTGAGTATTCATACCCTGAGAAGTTTGGTTTGACACGGAAGTTAGTTGAACCACAGACTCTTGCTGAGCTTTCAAAGTTTGCACGGACTGAACTCCCAAATTTTGCACGGACTGAGTAGTTTCCAAAGACAGGCCATTAGTCCCGGATTGGAATTGCTTGCTAGACTTCCCTTACGAACTATCTGCATTTCCAATATTGGCAGAATTTTTACGTATATCATGATCCTTTTTTGCTGCAATATTGTTTTTACATCTCATCAACTTAATCTATGCTTCACGATACTCAATAACAGCTTTGTCGAGCTGCTCTTCTAGCTGTTTATCATCAGCATTCTCATGAACAACATCAAAAATCTCCTTCCCAGATTGCACATTAACTTCTGTCATATTCTCATTCCCGGTCTGCAAACTGTCACTTGCTGCAATTCCCAACTCTACAGACTGATTAGCATGATCTGCATGGGAGCCATGCAAATTACCATGCATATTAGTCTTTCCACGCACTTCCCTCCAAGCATACTTTTTATTTGTATTGCTAACCTCTTTACCATCCTTGGATTTTTGAATCTGATTTTTGTGAGACTCAACAGATTTAGAACCTCCCAAAAGCTTGCGAGCAGCAAGACAATTTTCGAACTTATGACCCATAAACTTACAATGTGTGCAAAACTTGATATTCTCCAAATCCTGAACTTCTACATATTGCCAAAACTCATTGCCATTAGCTTTCAAACGAATTCTTTTGGGAATTGGTTTAGCAAAATCAATATCAATAAGCACAGCAGCATAGTTCCCAACATCATGATCCAAAGTTTTCTGATCAATAGCAATCGGCATACCAAGAATTTTAGCAATGGATAATAGAATTATTTTCGTCCATAATTCAATGTATAAGCCAGGGAAGCTTACCCAAACAGTAGCACAAGAAGTATTTTGTCTCTCCGGATCAAAATTAGGGTAAAAATTTAAAACCCTAACTTGTTGATTCTGCACTACCCACGTATCACCATGCCAAACATGTTTTTTTGTCTTCAGCTGTAGTTAACTTGATGATGAAAAAACCCTTTGTCATTGGTACGAACTTACTCCTCCTATCACCAAGTTTCCATTGCGCTTCTTAAACTTTCTGAACTTCATTAAGTTTTAACCCTTTAAAATTCAGTCTCCCAATAAGACTGAATTGAAAAATCTCACGCCCTTCTTGTGTAAATTCTAAAGGTAAACCCAAGGCTGGTTCCTTTTCATACAAAGATGCATCAGGTAAAGATAGTAAATTAGAATCGTTTAGCATATAGGGTTTTTTACCCTTAACCAAATAAGCAAAAGACACGGTTTTATTCTCATTAGGATTCTTAGAAGAATCAGAAGTTCCCCCGTTTTGAATCACCTAAAAGATGATCCAAGATGAAGGAATGGACGTGAGAAATATGAAACCCTAAAAAAATCGCCAAAGAATTTTGGAGAGAAAATTTCGCATCTACCACCTCTGAAATTGAGCATGATAACATTTAAAACTTATCACTGGTAAAACTGTTGAATGGAAAAAAGGAAAGATGCTAACCAAAGATGTACCCTTCTACTTACATAACCAGAATTCTGAATCCAAGTCCAAGCAAAACTCTGAAACGTCTAATTTGGAATATACGCTTGGGGCTGATTTGGTAGACAAGTTCGTGGCTTTGCAAAACTCTGAATCCGTGACCAACAAGAAGTCCGTTTCCAAGTCTAATTTGGAAAACAAATCAGTTTCCAACCCTAATATGTTTACTAAAGCTTCTAATGAGAATTGGACGCCCGTAAAAGGTACAAAGTTTCCTTTTACGCCTATAACTGATGCTTTGCTTGAATCTTCTGAAAAAGTTAGGAAAAATACATATGAAGTGTTAAGTTCAGAATTGGGTTTTAGAGATGAAGTTGAGGGTGCTACTTTGGAGGAAGTTCATCAAAGGATTGTTCAAGATTTAGATGAGGAAGAGGCTGAATTGGTTGCTGCTAATATGGCAGCTGAAGTTAAAAATTCTTCTGAATGGGGTACGATTAGTGATCACAATGAAAACAAGAATAGCAATGTTTCAAAGGCTAAGGATTTAGTTGAGAGCTCAACTGAAACTGTTGATGCAGAAAAGAAGAAAGCTTTTCTTGATAGATTAGAAGCTCTAAGGCAACAAAGGGCGGAAAAAGAAAAAAGAGAAAAAAAACCTCAAACTCCTATTAAGCTTGTTCCTGGTGGTAATTATGCTTCAGATGAAGACGAATATGATGATACTTGTGATGATGAATATAATGACTTTTATGGAGACCCTGATGTTTTGGCGGAAATCCTTGCTGGTCTCCAACCTAAGAAGAAGAATTTTAGGGTGGGAAAGGGGCGTAAACGATATTAAATTCCTATTTTTCTTCTTTTTTTGTTAGTTATTTGAGTTTAGGAGCTTATTTTATGAGTTTTTAGTATTTTTTTGAGGTTATTTTTTCTCCCCTTTGGTTTATGGGGGTGGGGAGGCCTTGAGCCTTCCACTTTGTAATTCTTGTAATTACGTTTTTTGCTTTAATAAACCATTTTGACCTAGCAAAAAAAAAAAGTACCCTTCTACTTAAGGATTTTCGGCAAACTTGTTGTAGCAACCCTTTTTTCTTGTACAAGAGATTCTTCAATGGAGTAAAGAATTTGTTGAATATGTATACTACCTCCTAGAAGGCAAAATTTATTTTTGATATATGTGGATTAATTATAAATCAAATGATTAAAATCATTGAATCTATCAATACCACAGCATTCCATAGAAATCTTGGATATCCCTGTCTCATCACCAAGATGTGTGAAAACGCAATGGGGAACAACTTTGGAGATGAGAAAAACACTAAAACATCTCTCAAGGAATTATCAAGCGGATGAGTGGGACTCAAAAGGGATCTAGTATCTCATATGATCAAATCTATAGCAATGGAGATCTCATGTTCCACATTTTACGTCTTGGGAGACAATTAGATTGTATTCAGAAACAGTTGGCCTTTGCCTATAGAGATGATCCGGAAACTCTTGAAGGAATCCTAGTGATCAATAATGAGTTTCTAAAAGGTGAATAAAAACAAAACTCTGAAGAAGATTCTGATGAGCAAACAAATGAAGATTAATTTGTCTTCAAGAGGGAAAATAGACATTAGTTTTTTATTATTTCAATAAAGTGTATTATGAATAAAACTATATATTATTTATGAATAAAATTATTATTTTTTAATTTTTCTTGTGATAGTTTTCGATTACATAGCCTGTGCTTGAATGCTTTATTTTATTGCTATGTATATTTACGGGATGTTTGACTTTGGTTTACATAACCATAATATTCGATCTCATATGGTGTGAACCCTTATGGTGACTTTTTGGTTTAGCAGGATTAAGTTCTAGCCCATGTTGGTAGGCTTTATCAAAGGATCATAAGGAGTTCCGATTGAAACTCATGTGTTAAAAAATCACAATATGTTGAATCGTTTTTGGTTTAGCATAAAAGCATTTGTGTTTCGGGTTTTCAACTTTTGCATCACATTAGTTAAAACCGATTTTCAACATTTCTCTGGTAATGGTTCGTGTTTGTTGTTGTTCTTTTGTCTTGCAAGAGGATGACAACACAGTGATATTCTACCCCTGAAAGATGCAAAGAAATGGGTGAAGAGGATGCGGAATTTGAGGTAACGATTTTGTTAGTTAATAGTTTTCCTGTTTAAGAAAAGCCTGATTTTATTGCATCTATTTATTGCTTTTGCTTAACAAAATTTCAGTACAATTGATGTTTATTCCACTATTTGTGTATGGATGTGTGTGTGATTCAATTGTTTCTGGTTAAGAAAAACTATTGTCATCTTTCTTTATGGTTTGGTATCAATTGTTTAGGAATTTCGGTGCAATTGCGGTACTATAATGTCTATTTTTGTTTCAATTGCTTCCGGTTGAGGTAAATAATTAAGCAAGTTGATTTATTTGGTTTGTATGAATTATTTATGGTTAACAAAAAGGTTTTCTAGATCAATTGTTTAGTCCAATTTGATTCCGGATAAGAGAAACTAAGTCAATTCTGATCTTAGTTAGACTAATCAAAGTGGAGGTTTCGGTTATTCAAGTCTAATCGAATGCCTTAACAAGAAATGCTAGTTAACTAACCTAGTACTTGTCTTGTTTAAAAGTGAAAGGTCTAAGTTATTATTTGAATAATTAGAACCTAATGAGAAAAATAGAGTTAATTCTGATCTTTATTTTGGTCTTATCGAACAAGCGATTGTATTTGTACACATATATGTATAAGTCCTTATTCCTTGAACCAAAGTTTGCGAAATTTGTTGATTAAGAAAAAAGGAATGTGGCATAAGCCAAGTCCGCGAACTCAGTCCGCGAAATGGCGGAAGTTCTCGACCCGAGAATTTCTGCTAGAGTTTGTGAACTCCTTCCGTGAGCTTAAGTCCGCGAACCCAGTCCGCGAACTTGAGCAGGTTATATCTAAAATTGGTTGTTCTTGAACTCATGTTTATGTAAACTAAGGAATTCTTTTACAAACCGTGGCTATAAAGTTCATGAACCGATTCGAGTGAATCAAACCGTTTTTGCTTCGATTGTGTCTTGTGTAGTTACATAAGATCTAAGCAATTGAACAACTTTCTAACTAGTTCATTTGAGTCATTTGAACTAATTATGGTGGAGAAGAATATGATGGATATGAAAGTGATCATATGGATAACCATTTGGTTAACTATTGTTGAACCAACAAATGTTAATGTTTGGGAACGGTTACATAAACCCAAAATTGGACATTTCATTTGTGTGTAACAAGCTAAGTTTTTGATCCAACGGTTGAGAAATATTAGATTGAATCTAATCAGGTTTTCATCTAACAATAAATATTGAATGCTTTGTTACCAAGCTAACATTGATTGCAAACCCTAATTTGAAAGACTATATAAGGGAGAACTCTAGCAACTGGGAAACCTAATCCCCACACCTTACGTGTGATACTAGTTGCATAAGATAGAGTCGGTTCTCCTTTAACCTTGGGTTTTCTTCTTCTAAAACCAGGTTAACGACTTAAAGACTTCATAGGGATTGTGAAGCCAGACCGATACTACTTTTCTTTTAGTTGTGTGATCTGATCTTGCTGATTCTATCGTTTTGAGTACAATTGTAATAATTGGCTTGAGATTTATATCTCCGATAGGAAAGATAGAAAAGTAATCACAAACATCTTCGTCTCATCGTTTGTGATTCCACAATATCTTTTTCGCTGCGTCGATTAGGATTATTGTGAGGTGATTGATAATACTAGGATGTTCTTCGGGAATATAAGTCCGGTTTATCAATTGGTTCATGTTCACCTTGATTTATCAAAAGACGGAACAAAACTCGTAGGTATATCCGTGGGAGACGGATTTATCTATTACCATAGACTTTTCTGTGTGATACATATTTGTTTATTAAAGTCTTCGACTTTGGGTCGTAGCAACTCTTAGTTGTGGGTGAGATCAGCTAAGGGATTCAAGTACGTAGCATCCTGTTGGGGTCAGACGCGTAAGAGCATAACTGTACCTTGGATCAGTATGAGATTGATTGGGGTTCAACTACAGTCCAGACCGAAGTTAGTTTGGATTAGGCTAGTGTCTGTAGAGGCTTAATACAGTGTGTGTTCAATATGGACTAGGTCCCAGGGTTTTTCTGCATTCGCGGTTTCCTCGTTAACAAAATTCTGGTGTCTGTGTTATTTCTTTTCCGCATTATATTTTGTTATATAATTGAAATATCACAGGTTGTGCGTTGTTCAATCAATTAGAATACTCGACCTTTCGGTTGTTGATTTAAATTAATTGACACTTGGATATTGGTCTTTGGTACCATCCAAGTTATCTCTCTTTGATAAAGACTCGCAGATTTCTATTTGCTTGAGTATATATCAAATCGAGAGATTGAGATATAAACTCTTTGATATACTTTTTATCTAGATTGAGTCTAACTGTCTAGTTGATTCTCTAGAAAGTTTATTGGAGTTTGTCCATACAGGTCGCTAAGCAAAATATTGGGTGTGGTTGTTATACCCCCGTTTTTTCAATTGGTATCAGAGCAGGAAAACACGTTGAAGACCTTACAAGTCTGTGTTTGTAGCGATCTGAGGATGGACGATAGTATCTCTGATAAACGCGTCACCAAACATAAAGGCTCGGTCTTGTCTAATTCTATTAAAGAGAAAGATTCTTCGATCTCGAATATAGACGAACCATGTGTTCCAGCAAGACAGACAGGCTCCGACATGAGTATTTCCGATTACCCTTCAAAAGAGTCTTCCTCTCTAAATGAATGGGAAACAGCTGAAGAGTGTGTCTTGACTCTAAATCTTGCTAGAATCCAAGCTGATAGATTTAATCGGTTAAAACACCGTGTCGATGTTCTGCTTGGTGTAATAAGAAACTGCAAATTCAAAGAAAATACTGAAGATCATTCTTCACGTACGACTCTTGAGGCTAGCCTCAAAAAGGATGCTTTGGAAATTGAACATCGCTTGAGTAAACTCTCTATTCAAGGATGCTCTAAGCAGTCTAATATACCAAGCACTTCTGCTACGCCTGAAAACCTTCCAGCTCCAGAGGTAAAATTGGAATCCCTTCCTTTTAAAAAGAATGTGTATGAGTTTCCCATTGATCAAGGATGTTCCACATCACATGGAATGAAGAAATCTCCTAACAAGGTTGTTCAGAATACCTTGTCTAATCACTCTTGTGATCAGAAAGTATTCCTCTTTTGCGATGCAAAAGGCTCTGCTAAACAAAAGAGAAACTCAAGGTTGAATAAAACCTCCTTGGTTCAACTTCAACACACCTTAGACTTAATTCTCAAAGGTGCAACTGACATTCATATGTCTAAACCAGTTGGTTTTCGTACTTGTGTATGTACCAGGAAGGTCAGTTCGATGAGTTCCTCAAATGCTCTAAAGCAGAATAGGAGTCTTAACAAGAATCTTCTAAGGAAAGATCATGTCGTTTCCTCTGGAAATAACATTTCCCTTAATGTGAACGAAATTCCAGAAGAAAGAAGAAAAATTGATGATATGAGAAATAACCTGATGGAGATAATTGAAGAATATATAAAGAAATTGTCGACAGGTTGTCATCCTCCTCAAGTCAAAATTCTTCTGGTAAGAACTCTAACTATGTCTTGTATTTTGATGACAGTAAGTTTTGTGATAATTTCTCACATCAAAAGGGAACCCTCTCTAGATTCAGAAGGAAAAAGAGACTCGATCATAAACACAGTTCTTTTAGTGAGCCCAGAGCTCATACTTGTGCTAATTAATCACAAGGGTTAAGAACTTGCTCATAAAAATCATGTTGAGCAAGATGTGTAAAAATCAGGTATACTATGGCAATTTGATATTCTGCTTAGTTGTGGTATCCTCTTATCGTTTATAGCTAAACTAGTGTTTGCAGACAATATTGCTTAAGAAGTATTTATGTTGTCTAGTATCGTTTCTCTCTTTTTGCAATTCTTTTGCAACTTTGTGGACTGCTACACTTGTGCTCTAAATTACTCCTATGGTAAGGAATTTATTGAGCCATTTATGAATTCTCATGTAGCAAAAGTTCTTGTGTTGTTTTATTCCTTATGGGCCATGATGTATTCGTATGTGTACATGGGTTACCATAAAGAGTCAACGGTTTGCAAACCCTAAAGGTCTTCTTCCCTAAGAAACCATATATATACCAAACCTCTGAGTCACGTTTGCATACTCTAGGTTATTTTGATTTATCAAGAATGTCGTCCTCTTCACGAGATTTTGGTTTTGTAAAAGGCTTTCTTGATAAAGGTATTGGTTTTGTGTCCGAAGAAAGGAAGAAAAGAACCCTTGTAGATGAAGGTCATCCTAATACCTCATGTTACTATGCCTATACTCATGAGGATGTTGAGAAGGAGGATATGATCTCCATTGAAGTGGTTCATGACTTTCTTAAGTATTAAAAGGAAGAAAAACTGCAGCTTGTTGATACCTTGAAGAGTCTTAATGTGTTAAGAACTGAGTTGGAAAAGGTTACGTCTGACCTTGGTCTCATGAAAGCACAAATTAAATACATACTCAATGAGGATATCTTTTCTAAAGATGTTGTCGTTCACAAGCTTGAAAACCTCAAGACTCATGAGGACCCTGAATCGTCTATTTGACTTCAGTATGTATCCGGCTTTGGCATAGGAGTCTGGTTTTGTTTTAGCTTTTTTTATTATTTTCCTAGTAAATCTTCTATTTTCTTATTTTTTTTAGAAGAATAACTAGAGTTTGGAATAGCCATGATTGTGATTACACATAGCTATGACCAACGTTTTCATCTTCTTGTTTTTTAGATTTATTGGTTTGAATTCTAAATTTGTTTGGAAGATGATTTTTGCAGTATTAATCTTTATGGATTTATATATTGCAATTGCTTATGGGATATGTGTGTTTGCTTCCTTGAACTATGATTGTCCCATATCTTGTCAAAAGTAAAGTCTTTCGTAAGTCGATATTCTTATATTGATAAAAGAATGAATGGACTTTTGACAAATACAAAATTTAAGCCTATATTGTCAATTATTGATGGAAGATAGGTTAAAATATTTTTTTTCCAAGGATTGTGTCTATTGTATGTCATGGTGCAAATTGTGATGGAAAATAGAATGAATCCTTGTGTATTCCGCAGTAATTGATCTCCCTGTTCCATATTTTATGTATTATTGTGAGGCTCCGTATTCTGTCTTATGTTGAGCACTAAACAACCAAGTTGATTGTTTTTATGATTCGCTATGTTGTTGTTCCGTAAGTTTTTTTTATTTTTTTGGTAAGTCAAAAATGTATTAATAAATATCAATATTTAGAGAAGAAGTTTACAAGAAAAGAGGTCAGAAAACCCCAAAAACTTGTAAACTATTTGAAACTAAAAATAACTTCTCCAGAAGCCAAAAAAAGCTCAAGAGACTCATAACTAAAAGAAGAACAAAGAAAAAAAGACAAAATGCCTAAATTTCTTCAAAACCTCAAACTCAAGTGTCTCCACCTTTATTTTTCTTCTTTGGAGTCTTCATTCTTTTTAATTGATGTTTTGTCTCCTTGACGTACTCCTTTCTAAAAGAAGAATCCTTTAAATATTTTTGTTGAATATCAAATTTTGTAATTGTACAAAAAATCTCTCGTTCTTCCTTTGAGATGGAGTATTGACTAAGGGGGAGTGATACATATCACCATAGTATTGTTGTTAAAGTTGTGATACAATTGAACTTTGATGCTGTATAATGATACTATGACACTGTATAACAATGATTGAGAACTATTGTTTTCTTGTTGTTATAGCTACGGATTTCAACAACGATGATGCTAAACTTACAACCTTTGGGATCATTGGAGTACTTGGAAGTGATGAAGATTTCGAGTAATGCTGAAGATTAGACATGTGGAATAGGAGCTACAAAAGTTAATTTATTTATTTTTTGTATTCCATATGTATTAATAATTTTGTCACTAAAATTGACAAAGGGGGAGATTGTTAGAGCATTGCTCGGTCGAACTCGCATGCGTTGCTATCTCAAGCATGTTTGTCAATGTTAGTGATCAAAACTATAAGTCCTGATTACTAGCCTATATAGCTAAAGGTCTCGGACTAGGTTAGAAAGTGTAGTTGAGCTCAAGACTCCATGGCAATAATCATAAAAGACGAAGGACTACTCAAGGAACCGGTGGATCTTCATCGACTAAAAGGTATGTGGATACTTGAACTTATCTATCACTCAAAAGTCTATTTACTCTATCTCCTACTCTTGAGACAAAAGTCGTCTTGATATATAGACTTTGTTTATACACATTTGCTATTTCGAGCCGAGTTTATCTCGCCTATCTATTTCTCGAAATATGTGTTGGTAAGCTTTTGCTTTAGCCAAATCCATTTTTACCTAGTGACGAATGTCATGTTATGTTTCAATCACTTTGAAAATTGCTCTGACGAAAAATGGTCTGTGAATAACGGCTATATAGCGTCCTCTGAATGTTTCAATGATTGAAATGAGAGTTTAGATTATAAACCATTGGAGGATATAAGCATTGTTATGGAAACACATATATGTATAAGTCCTTATTCCTTGAACCAAAGTTTGCGAACTTTGTTGATCAAGAGAAACGGAATGTGGCAGGAGCCAAGTCCGCGAACTGGCGGAAGTTCTCGACCCGAGAATTTCTGCTGGAGTTTGTGAACTCCTTCTGTGAGCTTAAGTCCGCGAACCCAGTCCGCGAACTTGAGCAGGTTATATCTAAAATCGGTTGTTCTTGAACTCGTGTTTATGTAAACTAAGGAATGCTTTTGCAAACCCTAGCTATAAAGTACATGAACCGACTCGAGTGAATCAAACCGTTTTTGCTTCGATTGTGTCTTGTGTAGTTACATAATATCTAAGAAATTGAGCAACTCTCTAACTAGTTCATTTGAGTCATTTGAACTAGTTATGGTGAAGAAGAATATGGTGGATATGAAAGTGATCATATGACTAACCATTTGGTTAACTAATGTTGAACCAACAAATGTTAATGTTTGGGAACGGTTACATAAACCCATAATTGGAAATTTCATCTGTGTGTAACAAGCGAAGTTTTCGATCCAACGGTTGAGAAATATTAGCTTGAATCTAATCAGGTTTTCATCTAACGGTGAATATTGAATGCTTTGTTACCAATCTAACATTGATTGCAAACCCTGATTGAAAGACTATATAAGGGAGAACTCCAGCAACTGGGAAACCTAATCCCCACACCTTACGTGTGATACTAGTTGCATAAGCTAGAGTCAATTCTCCTATAACCTTGGGTTTTCTTCTTCTAAAACTAGGTTTGCGACTTAAAGACTTCATTGGGATTGTGAAGCCAGACTGATACCACTTTTCTTGTAGTTGTGTGATCTGATCTTGCTGATTCTATCGTTTTGAGTACAATTGTAATAATTGGCTTGAGATTTATATCTCCGATAGGCAAGATAGAAAAGTAATCACAAACATCTTCGTCTCATCGTTTGTGATTCCACAATATACTTTTTCGCTGCGTCGATTAGGATTATTGTGAGGTGATTGATAATACTAGGTTGTTCTTCGGGAATATAAGTTCGGTTTATCAATTGGTTCCTGTTCACCTTGATTTATCAAAAGACGGAACAAAACTCGTAGCTATATTCGTGGGAGACGGATTTATCTATTACCGTAGACTTTTTTGTGTGATACACATTTGTTTATTAAAGTCTTCGACTTGGGGTTGTAGCTACTCTTAGTTGTGGGTGATATCAGCTAAGGGAATCAAGTATGTAGCATCCTGCTGGGATCAGAGGCGTAGGGGCATAACTGTACCTTGGATCCGTATGAGATTGATTGGGGTTCAACTACAGTCCAGACCGAAGTTAGTTTGGAGTAGGCTAGTGTCTGTAGCGGATTAATGCAGTGTGTGTTCAATCTGGACCAGGTCTCGGGGTTTTTCTGCATTTGCGGTTTCCTTGTTAATAAAATTCTGGTGTCTGTGTTATTACTTTTCCGCATTATATTTTGTTATATAATTGAAATATCACAGGTTGTGCGTTGTTCAATCAATTAGAATATCCGACCTTTTGGTTGTTGATTTAAATTGATTGACACTTGGATATTGGTCTTTGGTACCACCCAAGTTATCTCTCTTTGATAAAGACTCGCAGATTTCTATTTGCTTGAGTATATATCAAATCGAGAGAGTGAGATATAAACTCTTTGATATACTTTTTATCTTGATTTAGTTGTGGGCAAGTACTATTCAACTTGATGAAGTGCGTACTAAATTCATTAGAGATCCAGCCTTTCGACGAGACTATTTAGAGGAAAAAAAGAAGAAAATGGATAAAATGTCAACAAAAAAGAATGTTCAATCTCTTATTAAGCTTGTTCCAGGTGGTAATTATGCTTCAAATGAAAATGAACAGGATTATGACAATGATGAAACTTATGATGATTATGAAGATGAATTCAAGGGGCACTATGATTTGACTAAAATAATTGATGATCTCATTCCCAAGAAGAGGAATTTTAGAGTTGGAAATAAGGGGCGAAAACGTTATTAGTTTTCTTTTTTATGCTATTTTTTAGTGCTTAAGAGTTTATTTTATGCGTTTTTTAGAGTTTTTTGCCCCTTTGGTTTATGGGGGTGTGGAGGCCTAGCGCCTCCCATTTTGTAATTCTTGTAATTACGTTTTTTTGCTTTAATAAACCATTTTGACCTAGCAAAAAAAAAAAAAAAAGTCTAACTGTCTAGTTGATTCTCTAGAAAGTATATTGGAGTTTGTCCATACAGATTGCTAAGCGAAATATTGAGTTGAGGAAAGAGAATGTCCGTTTTTTTTTATCTTTTTGGCGATTTTGGAAAACCAATTTTTTTCACGTTTAGGGTTTCAAGTTTTACGTTTTTGGATTATCATAATCAATACGTTGATTCATGATGATTCACTCTTTAGATAACCTTCCTAGTAGCTCAAATCAAAACCATGCTAAATCAGTTTCTTTTGCTGAAAAAGTTAGGGAACGTAAACCCCTAAATCCAACTTCAGTTAATATTTCCTTGTTACCAAACCCTGCTCTTGTTGAGGGTGAGCCAGCTCTTGTCATTCCTAATGATTATTATCAGGAAGGGTGCAAGCCTTTTCAATATAGTTCCATAGCTAGGCTGGATACTACAGGTTTAAAGTTTGTTGAGTTTCAAAAAATCCTTGAAAATCAATGGAAACTTAAGAGTAGGTGTAAGTTTATACCTATGAGCAAAGGATTCTTTGTTATTATGTTATCTTCAGAATTGGACAAGGAGAAGATTCGTGCTGAAAAGTGGTTTGTCAATCAACAAATTCTGAGGTTGATTGATTGGTACCCAGGTTTTAATACTGATAAACAAAGAACGTCCCATGCAGTTGTTTGGGTACGTTTTCTTGGTCTCCCTATTGAGATATGGACTGAGAGATCATTACTTTCTATTGGGAAAATCCTTGGAACACCAATTGTGGTGCATCAAAGAACCCTAAATCTAGAATATGGTCACTTCGCAGCTGTTTTGGTAGATATAGACTTTGCAAAGCATATTCCTGACCGCATCTCTATCACTGCAGGAGGTAAAAAATTTTGGCAATATGTTGATATACCAAATTCACCTAAATTCTGTTTATCTTGTAATATTATTGGGCATGTTGATGGTGAATGCAAAAAGAAGAATAGCATGAAGGCTGCTGGTAAGGAAAAACAGATTGTTCATAAACCTACAATCCAAGTTTGGCAAGTAAAATCATCTAAAACTAATGAGGGTGAGGAGAAGTCTTTGAATCTGGAGAATAAGGAGGATAATATGGTCGGTGCTTCAGTTGAGAAGGAGGATGATCGAGTTTGTGAGGCTCAACTTAGATTGCAAAACGAAATTGCAGCCAAGGAAGTGCTTGCTCACGTACACAATCTGCTCATGCAGACCATGCAAATTCCGGGTTAAACCAAAACTCTACAGCTCAGTCCGGGATAAACCAAATCTCTACAGCTCAGTCCGTGTCTGAGTTGGAAACCCAAATAAGAGTCGTGAACAAAGAAACTTCTGAAGTTGTTGGCGCTACAGCTGAAGAAGATAATGCACGTACAGATTCTATCAATGCAGGCCATGCAGGTCAGTCCATGGTTGATTTGATAAATCTTAAAAACACTCCTACTGACGTTATTGATGCGAATCAGTTGGAAAAGGATCTAGCTAAATCTGCTGCTGAATTGCGTGAGGCTCAGATGAAGTTTATTCATTGTAAAAATACTATTGCAGCTCAGAAAGATATAGCTTCACGTAAAAATAAGGAAGACATGGCTGCTCAGAGCTTTGCTAAAGATGAATGGACTGAAGTGAAAGGAAAGAAATCCCCTGGCAAAGGTACTTTCTCTTTTACTCCTTTTGAGAAGGATTTTACTCCTTTTGCGGATGAGTTGATGCAAACTGAAGTTGTGGTTAAAAATAAATTTGATGTTCTAGAATCTGAGTTAGGCCTTGATAATGTTGTTATTGAGGAGGAGGAGGAGGATCATGTAGAATCTAGTGATTCAGATGTTAGTATGGGCTCTAAAACTTGGGGTGAGGTTGATGATGACATTTTAGCAAGGAAAAAAGCTAGGAAAGTTGCCAAACATGCTGCTAATATTATAGCAAAGCGTTCTTTGCAATCTGATTCAAGTTTGGAATCTTCTCCCAGCAAGTCTATTGAGGAATCTCCAACCCGTGACATTCAAGAGGGGTTGGTTGATACTGTTTTTGATATGAATAATATTTTGTCTAAGGAAGAATTAGAGGTGGCAAGCAATATTCAGTTGGAAGATGTGCGTGCTCAGTTCATTAGAAGTCCAGCTTTTAGACGAGAATAATTCAAAGAAAAGAGGGAGCAAAAGAAAAAATCTCCTAGTAAGTTGTCTCCTATTAAGCTTGTTCCTGGTAACTTTGCCTCTGAGGATAAAGACGGAGAGTTTTTGGTGGATGAAGATGAAGATGTCTTGGGTAATTATGCTTTTGATACGGATATTATGGATGGAATTTTTTCTAAGAGCAAATCGTATAGAGTTGGTAGCAGCAGAAGTAAATTGAAAGGAGTTGGTTGTAGATATAGGTAGCTTCTTTTAATTTTATTTTTTGTGGTTATTACTTTTGTTATTTTTAATCGTTATTTTGTCTCCTTCGGTTTATGGGGGTAGGGAGAATTGTGCTCCAAATTTGTAATTCTTGTAATTACGTTTTTTTGCTTAATAAACCTTTTTGACCTAGCAAAAAAAAATTGTTATACCCCCGCTTTTTCAGTTCCTATATACTAAGAAAATATCATGTTTGAAACCAATGACCCGGGATTAGTAAAAAAAATATTAAGGGATCTATTTTGATGGAAAATGGTGTATAGATTTTAGGCAAATTCCATAATATGCTATTAAAAAGCCAGTTTTACCGATTTCAGCTTTAACATAAATTTTTTAAAATGTGTTGTAATCACAAATAATATGTTCTAAGGCAGTACGTCTAGTAAAAATTGCATCTCTATGTACGTTGATTCAAAAATATATGAAGGAAGTCAAATTTCACTATAGAAAAGGGACGAAAGACCAAGCAGAACTAATCCAAATCCTAACAAATTTCATCTATGTTGAATCAAATAGAAAGACAAAGCCAACACAAAAAGAAAGCGTTCATAAAAATGTCGAATTTTATATACGTTAACTCAAAAAGTCTACACACTTCGTTATAAGTTGGAAATTGATTTCTGAGACTAAATTGTAAACTAGATAAACTCATCTTTAACAGAAAAAGTTTGAAAAATGTATTGTAATCACAAATAATATGTTCTAAGGCTTAACATCTAGTAAAAATTGCATTTCTATGTACGTTGATTCAAGAAAATATGAAGGAAGTCAAATTTCACAATAGAAGAAGGATAAAATCCCAGGAAAAACTAATCCAAATTCCAACAAATTTCATCTACTTGAATCAAATTGAAAGACAAAGCGAATACAAAAATAAAGAGTTCATAAAAATGTTAGATTTTTTATACGTTAAGTCAAAAAAGTCTACACACTTCGTTATAAGTCGGAAATTGATTTCTGAGACTAAATTGTAAACTAGATAAACTCATCTTTAACAGAAAAAGTTTGAAAAATGTATTTTAATCACAATTAATATGTTCTAAGGAAGTACGTCTAGTAAAAATTGCATTTCTATGTATGTTGATTCAAGAATATATGAAGGAAGTCAAATTTCACAATAGAAGAAGGATGAAAGACCAAGCAGAACTAATCCAAATCCTAACAAATTTCATCTATATTGAATCAAATAGAAAGACAAAACCAACACAAAAATAAAGAGTTCATAAAGTGTTGAATTTTATATACGTTAACTCAAAAAAGTCTACAAACTTCGGTATAAGTCGAAAATTGATTTCTGAGACTAAATTGTAAACTATATAAACTAATCTTTAACAGAAAAAGTTTGATAAATGTATTGTAATTACAATTATTATGTTCTAAGGCAATACGTCTAGTAAAAATTGCATTTCTATTTACGTTGACTCAAGAAAATATGAAGCAAGTGAAATTTCACAATAAAAGAAGGATGAAAGACCAAGAATAACTAATCCAAATCCTAACAAATTTCATCTATATTGAATCAAATAGAAAGACAAAACCAACACAAAAAGAAAGAGTTCATAAAGTGTTGAATTTTATATACTTTAACTCAAAAAAGTCTACACTCTTCGTTATAAGTCTGAAGTTGATTTCTGAGACTAAATTGTAAACTAGATAAACTCATCTTTAGCAGAAAAGGTTTAAAAAATGTATTGTAATCACAATTAATATGTTCTAAGGCAGTACGTCTAGTAAAAATTGCATTTCTATGTACGTTGATTCAAGAAAATTTGAAGGAAGTCAAATTTCACAATATAAGAAGGATGAAAGACCATCCAGAACAAATCCAAATTCTAACAAATTTCATCTATATTGAATCAAATAGAAAGACAAAGCCAACACAAAAAGAACGAGTTAATAAAATGTTGAATTTTATATACGTTAACTCAAAAAAGTCTACACACTTTGTTATACATCTGAAATTGATTTCTGAGACTAAATTGTAAACTATATAAACACATCTTTAACAGAAAAAGTTTGATAAATGTATTGTAATTACAATTAATATGTTCTAAGGCAATACGTCTAGTAAAAATTGCATTTCTATGTACGTTGATTCAAGAAAATATGAAGGAAGACAAATTTCACAATAAAAGAAGGATGAAAGACCAAGAAGAACTAATCCAAATCCTAACAAATTTCATCCATCTTGAACCAAATAGAAAGACAAAGACAACACAAAAATAAAGAGTTCATAAAAATGTTGGATTTCATATACGTTAACTCAAAAAAGTCTACAAACTTCGGTATAAGTCGGAAATTGATTTCTGAGACTAAATTGTAAAATATATAAACTCATCTTTAACAGAAAAAGTTTGATAAATGTATTGTAATTACAATTAATATGTTCTAAGGCAATACGTCTAGTAAAAATTGCATTTCTATGTACGTTGATTCAAGAAAATATGAAGGAAGTCAAATTTCACAATAAAAGAAGGATGAAAGACCAAGAAGAACTAATCCAAGTACTAACAAATTTCATCTATCTTGAACCAAATAGAAAGACAAAGCCAACACAAAAATAAAGAGTTCATAAAAATGTTGAATTTTATATACGTTAACTCAAAAAAGTCTACAAACTTCGGTATAAGTCGAAATTTGATTTGTGAGACTAAATTGTAAACTAGATAAACTCATCTTTAACAGAAAAAGTTTGAAAAATGTATTGTAATCACAAATAATATGTTCTAAGGCTTAACATCTAGTAAAAATTGCATTTCTATGTACGTTGATTCAAGAAAATATGAAGGAAGTCAAATTTCACAATATAAGAAGGATGAAAGACCAGCCAGAACTAACCCAAATTCTAACAAATTTCATCTATTTGAATCAAATCGAAAGCCAAAGCCAATACAAAAATAAAGAGTTCATAAAAATGTTGAATTTTTTATACGTTAACTCAAAGAAGTCTACACTCTTCGTTATAAGTCGGAAGTTGATTTCTGAGGCTAAATTGTAAACTAGAAAAACTCATCTTTAGCAGAAAAGGTTTAAAAAATGTATTGTAATCACAACTAATATGTTCTAAGGCAGTACCTCTAGTAAAAATTGCATTTCTATGTACATTGATTCAAGAATATATGAAGGAAGTCAAATTTCACAATAGAAGAAGGATGAAAGACCAAGCAGAACTAATCCGAATCCTAACAAATTTCATCTATATTGAATCAAATAGAAAGACAAAGGCAACACAAAAATAAAGAGTTCATAAAATGTTGAATTTTATATACGTTAACTCAAAAAGTCTACAAACTTCGGTATAAGTCGGAAATTGATTTCTGAGACTAAATTGTAAACTAGATAAATTCATCTTTAACATAAAAAGTTTGAAAATGTATTGTAATTAAAATTAATATTTTCTAAGGCAATACATCTAGTAAAAATTGCATTTCTATGTATGTTGATTCAAGAAAATGTGAAGGAAGACAAATTTCACAATAGAAGAAGGATGAAAGACCAAGAAGAACAAATCCAAATCCTAACAAATTTCATCTATCTTAAATCAAATATAAAGACAAAGCCAACACAAAAGGAAAGAGTTCATAAAAATGTTAAATTTTATATACGTTAACTCAAAAAAGTCCACACTCTTCGTTAAAGGTCGGAAGTCGATTTCTGAGACTAAATTTTAAACTAGTTAAACTCATCTTTAACAGAAAAAGTTTGAAAAATGTATTGTAATCACAATAAATATGTTCTAAGGCATTACGTCTAGTAAAAATTGCATTTCTATGTACCTTGATTCAAGAAAATATGAAGGAAGTCAAATTTCACAATAGAAGAAGGATAAAATCCCAGGAAAAACTAATCCAAATTCCAACAAATTTCATCTACTTGAATCAAATTGAAAGACAAAGCGAATACAAAAATAAAGAGTTCATAAAAATGTTAGTTTTTTTATACGTTAAGTCAAAAAAGTCTACACACTTCGTTATAAGTCGGAAATTGATTTCTGAGACTAAAT
Source organism: Papaver somniferum (assembly GCF_003573695.1). Classification (NCBI taxonomy): domain Eukaryota; kingdom Viridiplantae; phylum Streptophyta; class Magnoliopsida; order Ranunculales; family Papaveraceae; genus Papaver; species Papaver somniferum. The sequence goes on from NW_020649082.1 coordinate 247,450, forward strand.
TGTAAACTAGATAAACTCATCTTTAACATAAAAAGTTTGATAAATGTATTGTAATTACAATTACTATGTTCTAAGGCAATACGTCTAGTAAAAATTGCATTTCTATGTACGTTGATTCAAGAAAATTTGAAGGAAGTCAAATTTCACAATAAAAGAAGGATGAAAGACCAAGAAGAACTAATCCAAATACTAACAAATTTCATCTATCTTGAACCAAATAGAAAGACAAAGCCAACACAAAAATAAAGAGTTCATAAAAATGTTGAATTTTATATACGTTAACTCAAAAAAGTCTACAAACTTCGGTATAAGTCGAAAATTGATTTCTGAGACTAAATTGTAAACTAGATAAACTCATCTCTAATAGAAAAATATTGAAAAATGTATTGTAATCACAATAAATATGTTCTATGCCATTACGTCTAGTAAAAATTGCATTTCTGTGTACGTTGATTCAAGAAAATATGAAGGAAGTCAAATTTCACAATATAAGAAGGCTGAAAGACCAGCCAGAACTAATCCAAATTCTAACAGATTTCACCTAGTTGAATCAAATTGAAAGACAAAGCAAACACAAAAAGAAAGCGTTCATAAAAATGTTGAATTTTATATACGTTAACTCAAAAAGTCTACACTCTTCGTTTTAAGTCGGAAGTTGATTTCTGAGACTAAATTGTAAACTAGATAAACTCATCTTTAGTAGAAAAAGTTTAAAAAAATGTAATGTAATCACAATTAATATGTTCTAAGGCAGTACTTCTAGTAAAAATTGCATTTCTATGTACGTTGATTCAAGAAAATATGAAGGAAGTCAACTTTCACAATAAAATAAGGATGAAAGACCAAGAAGAACTAATCCAAATCCTAACAAATTTAATCTATCTTGAACCAAATATAAAGACAAAGCCAACACAAAAAGAAAGAGTTCATAAAAATGTTGAATTTTATGTACGTTAACTCAAAAAAGTCTACAAACTTCGGTATAAGTCGAAAATTGATTTCTGAGACTAAATTGTAAACTAGATAAACTCATATTTAACAGAAAAAGTTTGAAAAATGTATTGTAATTACAATTATTATGTTCTAAGGCAATACGTCTAGTAAAAATTGATTTCTGAAACTAAATTGAAAACTGGATAAAGTCATGTTTAACATAAAAAGTTTGAAAAATGTATTGTAATCACAATTAATATGTTCTAAGGCAGTACGTCTAGTAAAAATTGCATTTCTATGTACGTTGATTCAAGAATATATGAAGGAAGTCAAATTTCACAATATAAGAAGGATGAAAGACCAGCCATAACTAATCCAAATTCTAACAAATTTCATCTGTTTGAATCAAATTGAAAGACAAAGCCAAGACAAAAATAAAGAGTTCATAAAAATGTTGAATTTTATATACGTTAACTCAAAAAAGTCTACACCCTTCATTATACATCTGAAATTGATTTCCGAGACTAAATTGTAAACTAGATAAACTCATCTTTAACAGAAAAAGTATGAAAAATGTATTGTAATGACAAATAATAGGTTCTAAGGCAGTATGTCTAGTAAAAATTGCATTTCTATGTACGTTGATTCAAGAAAATATGAAGGAAGCCAAATTTCACAATAGAAGAAGGATGAAAGACCAAGAATAACTAATCCAAATCCTAACAAATTTCATCTATCTTGAATCAAATAGAAAGACAAAGCCAACACAAAAAGAAAGAGTTCATAAAAATGTTGAATTTTATATGCGTTAACTCAAAAAAGTCTACACACTTCGTTATACATCTGAAATTGATTTCTGAGACTAAATTGTAAACTAGATAAACTCATCTTTAACAGAAAAAGTATGAAAAATGTATTGTAATCACAAATAATATGTTCTAAGAAATTACGTCTAGTAAAAATTGCATTTCTATGTACGTTGATTCAAGAAAATATGAAAGAAGTCAAATTTCACAATTGAAGAAGGATAAAATCCCAGGCAGAGCTAATCCAAATTCCAACAAATTTCATCTATTTGAATCAAATTGAAAGACAAAGCCAAGACAAAAATTAAGAGTTCATAAAAATGTTAGATTTTTTATACGATAGCTCAAAAAAGTCCACACTCTTCGTTATAGGTCGGAAGTCGATTTCTGAGACTAAATTGTAAACTAGTTAAACTCATCTTTAACAGAAAAAGTTTGAAAAATATATTGTAATCACAATAAATATGTTCTAAGGCAGTACGTCTAGTAAAAGTTGTATTTCTATGTACGTTGATTCAAGAATATATGAAGGAAGTCAAATTTCACAATAGAAGAAGGATGAAAGACCAAGCAGAACTAATCCAAATCCTAACAAATTTCATATATCTTGAATCAAATAGAAAGACAAAGCCAAAACAAAAAGAAAGAGTTCATAAAAATGTTGAATTTTATATACGTTAACTCAAAAAAGTCTACAAACTTCGGTATAAGTCGAAAATTGATTTCTGAGACTAAATTGTAAACTAGATAAACTCATCTTTAACAAACAAAATTTGAAAAATGTATTTTAATCCGAAATTATATGTTCTAAGGAATTACGTCTAGTAAAAATTGCATTTCTATGTAAGTTAATTCAAGAAAATATGAAGGAAACCAAATTTCACAATAGAAGAAGGATGAAAGACCAAGAAGAACTAATCCAAATTCTAACAAATTTCATCTATCTTGAACCAAATAGAAATACAAAGCCAACACAAAAATAAAGAGTTCATAAAAATGTTGAATTTTATATACGTTAACTCAAAAAAGTCTACAAACTTCGGTATAAGTCGAAAATTGATTTTTGAGACTAAATTGTAAACTAGATAAACTCATCTTTAACAGAAAATTTTTGAAAAATGTATTGTAATCACAATAAATATGTTCTATGCCATTACGTCTAGTAAAAATTGCATTTCTGTGTACGTTGATTCAAGAAAATATGAATGAAGTCAAATTTCACAATATAAGAAGGATGAAAGACCAGCCATAACTAATCCAAATTCTAACAAATTTCATCTGTTTGAATCAAATTGAAAGACAAAGCCAAGACAAAAATAAAGAGTTCATAAAAATGTTGAATTTTATATACGTTAACTCAAAAAAGTCTACACCCTTCGTTATACATCTGAAATTGATTTCCGAGACTAAATTGTAAACTAGATAAACTCATCTTTAACAGAAAAAGTATGAAAAATGTATTGTAATCACAAATAATAGGTTCTAAGGCAGTATGTCTAGTAAAAATTGCATTTCTATGTACGTTGATTCAAGAATATATGAAGGAAGTCAAATTTAACAATAGAAGAAGGATGAAAGACCAAGCAGAACTAATCCAAATCCTAACAAATTTCATAGGGAGTAAACTATGAGGAGGGAGAAAGTCTGGCGATTTCTCTAGGGTTTTGTTTTTTTTTCACGTTCTTCTTAACGTTTTTTCAATCTGATCATCATGGTTGAGGAAACACAAGTAATTTCTTCTAGGGTTATATCACAGCAACAATCTTTTGCGGAGAAAGTAAAAGGAAAACAGACTTTGCAGCCTACGTGTGTTGATATTAATAGCTTTCCAAACCCTACTCTGATTGATGGAGAGCCTTCTCTTATCATTTCAGCTGATTTTTATCAAGAAGGATGTAAACCCTTTGAGCATAGTTTTATTGCACGACTGAACTTCACGGGATTGAAGTTTGTGGAAGTGAAATCCAGCTTGGTTAGTCAATGGCAGATAAACCCTAGCTCAGCAAGGTTTATGACTATGAGTAAGGGATTTTTCGTGGTTATGTTACATGATACAGAAACAAAAGAAAGGATTAGACGTACTAAATAGTATGTAAATCAACATGAGCTCAAGCTGATGGATTGGTACCCAGGTTTTGATCCTGAACGTCAAAAAACTTCCCATGCAAACGTATGGGTTCACTTTCCAGGTCTCCATGCAGAACTATGGACAGAGAAGAACTTATTATCTATGGGGAAGGTTTTAGGCACTCCCATTGTAGTTGATCAGAGAACTCTTAATCTAGAGTATGGAAACTTTGCTTCATTTTTGGTGGATGTGGATTTTGCTAAGCACATTCCTAGTAGAATCAAGATTACAGCTGGGGACGTACTTTCTAGAAATATTTGGAGATTCCACGGCCTCCAAAATTCTGTATAAAGTGCTGCATTATTGGGCACAATGATGATGAGTGCAGGAGGCAAACTAAGAGTGATGATACCTCTTCAAAGGCTGATACTACAGTAAAGGGAGATTCTTCCAAAGGCTGGCAGACTGCTAGGAATAGGAGGCAGCGTAGAAAGGATGCTGAGAACTTTCCTGGTGATGATAATGCTTCAAAAGATGCGGAGCATAATGCTTCAAAAAATGCGGAGCATGGTGGTGTTCTTGCTGTGTTACCAGGTGAAGTAGAGGAGAATGCTATTGGTGTGGAGGAAACCATTCAGCTAGAGAATGAGCTAGCGTCTTCTGAAGCTGTTTTTCAGGCAGCGTCTGTAGCTTTAGAGAAAGCAAAGCAGGCGTTAGCTTCGAAAAGAGTTTTAGCTAGTAGGTTACCAGTGGGTGAAATTGGAACCTCATCTAAGTCAGTAGGGAGTGGTGAATTGGCTAGAACTAATCACTCTAACACTGATAAGACTAATGCTAGCTCTTCTTCTACTCCTATTAAAACTTCTGGAGGGAAGGAATATGATGTTGTGGTGGACAATATTGAGGATTTGTCTCGCTACAAAGCTATTAATGAGAATGCTTGTGTTCTTTCACCTAATAAGTTCAATGTTTTGTCTGCTGAGTTGGGGTTGGATTCTGTGCAGCAATCCAATGAGCAAAGGGTGGAGAGTTCGGATGAAGAAATCACTCCAGAGAAAGCTTCGTCAGGTGTTAAGGGGTCTAAGTGGTCTGACATACCCGTGGAGCAGCCAAAGAAATCTAGGAAACCTGTTAGGATTCGGATTTCTAATGACCAGCAAAGTACTTCTCAACAAAGCACAAACAAGGAGTCCAAGTCTGATTCGGAAACTGAGATCAATGTTTTGGGAATTCGAGTTAGAAAGGTATTCACCCCAGTTATACTTAAACGGAATTCTGATAGGATTCCTGATGCTAGTAATAACTCAAAGAATATAGTTTCTTAATGCGTATGCTCTATTGGAATATCAATGGGGTGGCAAAGGTGGAGGCTGGGCATAAGTTACGTGATCTAGTTCATGACCTGAAGCCGGAGATTCTTTGTGTTGCTGAGCCAAAGATTAAGTTCTCTGATAAGGTAATTTGTAAGTTAAATTTATCTGGTTTTATGAGGAAGGCTGTTCATAATTCTTCTATGCATAATATTAGGAATCTTTGGATCCTTTGGAGTGCTAATATTGAAGAGCCAGTGGTGGTTAATATGACTAGACAAGCAATTACTGTTAGAACTGAGGGGGTTTTAATCTCTTTTGTTCATGCTACTTATATTCAAGTTTTTCAAAGAAGATTATGGTCTCAACTTTCAGCTGTGGATATTACAACTCCTTGGCTGATAATGGGAGATTTCAACTGTGTTCTTCGTCAAGATGAAAAGAAGGGAGGCCGTGAGGTTCGTGTCTCTTGTATTAATGAGTTTTCTGATTGGATGGAGGATAATGATCTTTTTGAAGCAGATTCTTTGGGGTATATGTTTACTTGGACTAATGGTCAATCTGGTGTTATTAGAATTCTTAGTAAATTGGATCGTGCTATTATCAATGAGCCTTGGTTATCTAAGTTTTCGAATTGGCGGTGTAAAGATTTTCCTAGGGAAGTTTCTGATCATTCAACGCTTATTGGGTTTCCTTTCCTTGCTCCGAGGCCTAGGCGTGCTCCTTTTCGTTTCCAAACAATGTGGTTTTCTCATCCTGATTTTTTGAAGATGGTGGAAGATTCTTGGAAGACTCCGGTTTATGGAAATTTGGATTTTATTTTTCCTTATAAATTGAAAAGGTTGAAGGAGGCAATCAAATTGTGGAATCAAATGGTCTTTGGGAATGTTAATGCTAGGCTAAAACAAGCTCAACTTAAGTTTGAAGTGGCTTGTAGGAATTCTGATGAGGATCCTTTTAATACTTCTAAGTTGAATATTATGAAGGATTCTCTTGTGGCGGTTCAAGATGTTCGTATGCAGCATCTTACTATGTTGAAACAAAAGGCTCGTAATAGGTGGATTTTGGAGGGTTCTAGTAACACTTCTTTTCTCACAGCAATATAAACATTCGAAGGAGCGCAAATACAATCTCGGAGTTGGTTACTGAAGATGGTGTGACTATCTCGGAGCCTATCCAGCTTCGTGACCATGTGGTTTCTTATTATGAGTCGAAGTTCAACGGTGTGGAGCTTCCTATTGAGGATAATCTCTTTGACTATGAGCATGAGTCTATTTCTTTGATTGAAAGGCAGATGTTGGATGCCATTCCTTCTTTGGATGAAATTAAATCAGCAGTTTTTGATTTAGGAGCGGATAGTGCTCCGGGTCCGGATGGTTTCTCAGGGTGTTTTTATAGACATTGTTGGGATATAATTCAGCAGAATCTTCATTCGGCTATTGTTCATGCTTGGACTTCTAAGTCCATTCCGAAGGGTTCGAATTTTAGCATAATTATTTTGATTGCTAAGGTAAGAGGTGCGGATAGCTTGAGGAAATATAGACCTATTGGTCTAAGAAATTTCTTCTTCAAGATTTTCACTAAAATTCTGGCTACTAGACTTGGTCGGGTGTTGGATAAGTTAGTGTCAGAGGAGCAGGTGGCTTTTATGAAAGGTAGGAATATTCATGAGAATCTTAGTTTGGCTTCTAAGATGGTGAATGAGCTGCACATCAAAAGGAAGGATGGTAATTTGGGCCTGAACCTTGATATTTCTCAAGCTTTTGATACTGTTAATTGGTCTTTCATTATGGAGGTGTTTAAAAGATATGGTTTTTCTGAGGATTGGTGTTTGTGGATTCAGAGAATTCTGGAGTCAGCGCGCATATCTATTCTTCTTAATGGTAACCCGGAAGGTTTTTTCAAAATTAATAGAGGGTTGCGTCAGGGGGATCCACTTTCGCCTCTTATTTTTGTTTTGATTGAGGATGTTCTTAGTAGAAACATCACAAAACTCTTTCAAAACAAGGATATGTCTCAGCTGGTTAGGCGTAATGGTATTGCTCCAACTCATTTATTCTTTGCTGATGATATTATGATTTTTTGCAAGGGAAATATGAAGAGCTTGAGAAGTTTGGTGAAGTTGCTAGATTCTTATCAGCAAGCTTCAGGTCAGCGTGTTTGTAGAAAGAAGAGCAAAATTTACTTTGGTGGTGGCTCTTTGAGTAGACGTCATACCATTGCTGCTTTTCTAGGGATGGAAGTTACGCATTTTCCTGATCGTTATTTGGGGGTGAAAATTATGCCTGGTGCGGTGAGATATCATCATATTAGCAATGTGGTGGATAAGCTTAAAGAGCAACTTTCGGTTCTGAAAGGTAAGATGCTTTCTTTTCAAGACAGAGTTGTTCTAGTTAAAAATGTTCTTTCGAGTTATTCCATTCATAATATGTCTGTGTATAAGTGGCCGGTGAAATTCATTCAGCAAAGTGAGCGTGTGATCCGTAATTTTCTTTGGTCGGGTGATTCAAATCTTTCAAGAGATTTTGTGGTTGGTTTTGATAAAGTGTGCAGTCCTGTGGAGGAGGGTGGTCTTGGACTCATTAGTTTAAAAACTATGAACAAGGCTTTGCTTATGAAGCTTTGGTGGTCTGTTAAATCTTCTTCTAAGAAGTGGGCTCGTTTTTTGGAGTCTAAATTCACTTGCAGGGATGGGCGTCTCAAGATGGCTGGTGTAAAATCTTCTATTCATCCTGGAATTCGTTGGGTTCATAAGGAAGTTGTGAATAATACAAAATGCATCATTGGAGATGGTAGGAATACGTCTCTTTTCTATGATGTGTGGTATGGAAATGAGACTTTGGCAAGTGTTCTTAATCGTTCAGCTTGGACAGATCAGGTCGGGTTTGTGATATTATTTCACATGGTAATTGGTTGTTGCAAGGAATTCACTTGCAAGATCTTGTAAGTGCTGGTGTGGTTATGGAGAATTTGCCAACGATTTGTAGTGGGAGGGACAAAAGGATTTGGATGCCTGATATGAAGGGTGTGTTTTCAGTCAAGTCAGCTAGAGAATTGATTAGAAAGAAGTTCCCTACTATGAAAGAAGCTTCGATGTTGTGGAGGAAAGTAGTGCATCCTTCTTTGGCGGCTCAGAATTGGAAGTTTGTTCGGGGAGCGTGTGCAACACTTGATAAAGTTCGCAGCAGGTTTAAGATTCAATTGGCTTCTAGGTGCAGCGTTTGTCAAATTGAAGAGGAGACTCTTCAGCACGTCCTCTGGAGATGTAGTTTTGCGCAAAAAGCTTGGAACTGGAGAGCAGGTATTTTCAATATAACACCTTATTATGATTTTGATCACGTCTTACAATGGAGCTAGGCTTCAAAGTGGCATTGTTGGGGATCTGTGGCTGGTAGCAAATTTGGTTGTGCGATCTGAACTTTGGTTCACTAGAAATAAGAAGGTATATGAGAAGAAGGTTCCTTGCTGGTCTTTTTTCCAAAAACGAGTGTTCAATTTGATGCATGAATACTCAGTTAGAATGAAGAGTCTTATGTTCAATACGGTTGAAGATTTGAGGATATTGGATTTCTTTCGTGTTAAGCATAGGAAAGTGAAGATTTCAGATCCAAAGGAGTGTTATTGGACGCCTCCTAATAACAATGAATTGTTGTTGTGTACTGATGGTGCCTCAAGAGGAAACCCGGGAGTGGCAGGGGCTGGTGTTGTGGCTAGAAATGCGAGTTCGGAAGTGGTAGGGGCTATGTGTATTGGCTTAGGAATTGTGACTAACTATATGGCTGAGTTATATGGTATAATTGTTGGTCTTGAATGGGAAATTCAATGGGTTTATGATCGTTTGTTGATCATATCAGACTCTTCTTCGGTGCTGAAGGCTTTGGAGGAGGATAATGTTCCATGGTTTGCTACACAAAGATGGCTGAATGCTAAGGGTTTATATGGTTCTATTCGGTTTGAACACACTTTTCGTGAAGCAAATTTTGCAGCCGATGGAACGGCTAAGCATGGTTGTTTGTTGGAAGAAGGAAGACCAGATTTCTTAAGTTCAATTGAGTTTCCAAATGTAATTTACTATCGTTTTAAATAGTTTGTGTGAGTTTTTTGGGGTTTCTCTGACCTCTTTTCTCCTAAACTATCTTGTAAATATCGTTTCTTGCAATATAATTTTTTGACTTATCAAAAAAAAAAAA
>NW_020649082.1:256766-257973 GCF_003573695.1 Papaver somniferum
AAAAAAAAAAAACCTAACAAATTTCATCTATATTGAATCAAATAGAAAGACAAAACATCCACAAAAAAAAAGAGTTCATAAAGTGTTGAATATTATATACGTTAACTCAAAAAAGTCTACAAACTTTGGTATAAGTCGGAAATTGATTTCTGAGACTATATTGTAAACAATATAAACTCATCTTTAACAGAAAAAGTTTGATAAATGTATGGTAATTAAAATTAATATGTTCTAAGGCAATACGTCTAGTAAAAATTGCATTTCTATGTACGTTGATTCAAGAAAATATGAAGGAAGTCAAATTTCACAATAAAAGAAGGATGAAAGAACAAGAAGAACTAATCCAAATCCTAACAAATTTCATCTATATTGAACCAAATAGAAAGACAAAGCCAACACAAAAATAAAGAGTTCATAAAAATGTTGAATTTTATGTACGTTAACTCAAAAAAGTCTACAAACTTCGGTATAAGTCGAAAATTGATTTCTGAGACAAAATTGTAAACTAGATAAACTCATCTTTAACAGAAAAAGTATGAAAAATGTATTGTAATCACAACAAATATGTTCTATGCCATTACGTCTAGTAAAAATTGCATTTCTGTGTACGTTGATTCAAGAAAATATGAAGGAAGTCAAATTTCACAATATAAGAAGGATGAAAGACCAGCCAAATTCTAACAAATTTCATCTATTTGAATCAAATTGAAAGACAAAGCCAAGACAAAGATAAAGAGTTCATAAAAATGTTGAATTTTTTATACATAAATTCAAAAAAGTCTACACACTTCGTTATACATCTGAAATTGATTTCTGAGACTAAATTGTAAACTAGATAAACTCATCTTTAACAGAAAAAGTATGAAAAATGTATTGTAATCACAAATAATATGTTTTAAGGCATTACGTCTAGTAAAAATTGCATTTCTATGTACGTTGATTTAAGAAAATATGAAGGAAGTCAAATTTCACAATAGAAGAAGGATAAAACCCCAGGCAGAACTAATCCAAATTCCAACAAATTTCATCTATTAGAATCAAATTGAAAGACAAAGCCAATACAAAAATTAAGAGTTCATAAAAATGTTAGATTTTTTATACGCTAAGTCAAAAAAGTCTACACTCTTCGTTATAGGTCGGAAGTTGATTTCTGAGACTAAATTGTAAACTAGATAAACTCATCTTTAACAGAAAAAGTTTGAAAAAT
>NW_020649082.1:560858-663500 GCF_003573695.1 Papaver somniferum
GAAAATGTATTGCAATTACGATTAATATGTTCTAAGGCAGTATGTCTAGTAAAAATGGCATTTCTATGTATGTTGTTTCAAGAAAATATGAAGGAAGTCAAATTTCAATTTAAAGAAGGACGAAAGACCAACAGAACTAATCCAAATCCTAACAAATTTCATCTATCTTGAATCAAATAGAAAGACAAAGCAACAAAAAGAAAGAGTTCATAAAATGTTGAATTTTATTACGTAACTCAAAAAGTCTACACACTTCGTTATAAGTCGGAAATTGATTTCTGAGACTAAATCGTAAATTAGATAAACTCATTATTAACAGAAAAAGTTTGAAAATTGTATTGTAATTACAATTAATATGTTCTAAGGAAATATGTCTAGTAAAAATTGTATTTCTATGTACGTTGATCCAAGAAAATATGAAGGAAGTCTAATTTCACAATAGAAGAAGGATGAAAGACCAAGAAGAACTAATCCAAATCCTAACAAATTTCATCTATCTTGAATCAAATAGAATTACAAAGCCAACACAAAAAGAAAGAGTTCATAAAAATGTTGAATTTTATTTACGTTAACTCAAAAAAGTCTACACACTTCGTTATAAGTCGGAAATTGATTTCTGAGACTAAATTGTAAACTAGATAAACTCATTTTTAACAGAAAAAGTTTGAAAAATGTATTGTAATTACATTTAATATGTTCTAAGGCAATACGTCTAGTAAAAATTGTATTTCTATGTACGTTGATCCAAGAAAATATGAAGGAAGTCTAATTTCACAATAGAAGAAGGATGAAAGACCAAGAAGAACTAATCCAAATCCTAACAAATTTCTTCTATTTTGAATCAAATAGAAAGACAAAGCCAACACAAAAAGAAAGAGTTCATAAAAATGTTGAATTTTATTTACGTAATCTCAAAAAAGTCTACACACTTCGTTATAAGTCGGAACTTGATTTCTGAGACTAAATTGTAAACTAGATAGACTCATCTTTAATAAAAAAAGTTGGAAAAATGTATTGCAATTACGATTAATATGTTCTAAGGCAATACCTCTGGTAAAAATTGCATTTCTATGTACGTTGGTTCAAGAAAATATGAAGGAAGTTAAATTTCACAATAGAAGAAAGATGAAAGACCATGCAGAACTAATCCAAATCCTAACAAATTTCTTCTATTTTGAATCAATTAGAAAGACAAAGCCAACACAAAAAGAAAGAGTTCATAAAAATTTGTTTTATATACGTTAACTGAAAAAAGTCTACACACGTTATAAGTCAACGGAAACTGATTTCTGAGACTAAATTGTAAACTAGATAAACTTATTTTTAACAGAAAAAGTTTGAAAATTGTATTGTAATGACAATTAGTATGTTCTAAGGCAGTATGTCTAGTAAAAATGGCATTTCTATGTATGTTGATTCAAGAAAATATGATGGAAGTCAAATTTCAATTTAAAAGAAGGACGAAAGACCAAACAGAACTGATCCAAATCCTAAGAAATTTCATCTATCTTGAATCAAATAGAAAGACAAAGCAAACAAAAAAGAAAGAGTTCATAAAAATGTTGAATTTTATATACGTTAACTCAAAAAAGTCTACACACTTCGTTATAAGTCGGAAATTGATTTATGAGACTAAATCGTAAATTGGATAAACTCATTTTTAACAGAAAAAGTTTGAAAATTGTATTGTAATTACAATTAATATGTTCCAAGGCAATACGTCTAGTAAAAATTGTATTTCTATGTACGTTGATCCAAGAAAATATGAAGGAAGTCTAATTTCACAATAGAAGAAGGATGAAAGACCAAGAAGAAATAATCCAAATCCTAACATATTTCATCTATCTTGAATCAAATAGAAATAAAAAGCCAACACAAAAAGAAAGAGTTCATAAAAATGTTGAAATTTATTTACGTTAACACAAAAAAGTCTACACACTTCGTTATAAGTCGGAAATTGATTTCTGAGACTAAATTGTAAACTAGATAAACTCATTTTTAACAGAAAAAGTTTGAAAAATGTATTGTAATTACAGTTAATATGTTCTAAGGCAATACGTCTAGTAAAAATTGTATTTCTATGTACGTTGATCCAAGAAAATATGAAGGAAGTCTAATATCACAATAGAAGAAGGAATAAAGACCAAGAAGAACTAATCCAAATCCTAACAAATTTCATCTATCTTGAATCAAATAGAAAGACAAAGCCAACACAAAAAGAAACAGTTCATAAATATGATAATATTTTATACGTTAACTCAAAAAAGTCTACACACTTCGTTATAAGTCGGAAGTTTATTTCTGAGACTAAGTTGTAAACTAGATAAACTAATCTTTAACAGAAAAAGTTTGAAAAATGTATTGTAATCACAATTAATATGTTCTAAGGCAGTATGTCTAGTAAAAATGGCATTTCTATATATGTTGTTTCAAGAAAATATGAAGGAAGTCAAATTTCAATTTAAAAGAAGGACGAAAAACAAAACAGAACTTATCCAAATCCTAACAAATTTCATCTATCTTGAATCAAATAGAAAAACAAAGCAAACAAAAAAGAAAGAGTTCATAAAAATGTTGAATTTTATATACGTTAACTCAAAAAAGTCTACACACTTCGTTATAAGTCGGAAATTGATTTCTGAGACTAAATCATAAATTACATAAACTCATTATTAACAGAAAAAGTTTGAAAATTGTATTGTAATTACAATTAATATATTCTAAGGAAATACGTCTAGTAAACATTGTATTTCTATGTACGTTGATCCAAGAAAATATGAAGGAAGTCTAATTTCACAATAGAAGAAGGATGAAAGACCAAGAAGAACTAATCCAAATCCTAACAAATTTCATCTATCTTGAATCAAATAGAAATAAAAAGCCAACACAAAAAGAAAGAGTTCAAAAATGTTGAATTTTATTACGTTAACTCAAAAAGTCTACACACTTCGTTATAAGTCGTAAATTGATTTCTGAGACTAAATTGAAACTAGGAACTCATTTTTAACAGAAAAAGTTTGAAAAATGTATTGTAATTACAGTTAATATGTTCTGAGGCAATACGTCTAGTAAAAATTGTATTTCTATGTACTTTGATCCAAGAATATGAAGGAAGTAATTCAAATAGAAGAAGAGGAAAGACCAAGAAGAACTAATCCAAATCCTAAAAATTTCTTCTATTTTGAATCAAATAGAAAGACAAATCCAACACAAAAGAAAGAGTTCATCAAAATGTTGAATTTTATTTACGTTAACTCAAAAAAGTCTACACACTTCGTTATAAGTCGGAACTTGATTTCTGAGACTAAATTGTAAACTAGATAAACTCATCTTTAACAAAAAAGTTGGAAAATGTATTGCAATTACGATTAATATGTTCTAAGGCAGTATGTCTAGTAAAAATGGCATTTCTATGTATGTTGTTTCAAGAAAATATGAAGGAAGTCAAATTTCAATTTAAAAGAAGGACGAAAGACCAAACAGAACTAATCCAAATCCTAACAAATTTCATCTATCTTGAATCAAATAGAAAGACAAAGCAAACAAAAAAGAAAGGTTCATAAAACTGTTGAATTTTATATACGTTAACTCAAAAAAGTCTACACACTTCGTTATAAGTCGGAAATTGATTTCTGAGACTAAATCGTAAATTAGATAAACTCATTATTAACAGAAAAAGTTTGAAAATTGTATTGTAATTACAATTAATATGTTCTAAGGAAATATGTCTAGTAAAAATTGTATTTCTATGTACGCTGATCCAAGAAAATATGAAGGAAGTCTAATTTCACAATAGAAGAAGGATGAAAGACCAAGAAGAACTAATCCAAATCCTAACAAATTTCATCTATCTTGAATCAAATAGACTTACAAAGCCAACACAAAAAGAAAGAGTTCATAAAAATGTTGAATTTTATTTACGTTAACTCAAAAAAGTCTACACACTTCGTTATAAGTCGGAAATTGATTTCTGAGACTAAATTGTAAACTAGATAAACTCATTTTAAACAGAAAAAGTTTGAAAAATGTATTGTAATTACATTTAATATGTTCTAAGGCAATACCTCTAGTAAAAATTGTATTTCTATGTACGTTGATCCAAGAAAATATGAAGGAAGTCTAATTTCACAATAGAAGAAGGATGAAAGGCCAAGAAGAACTAATCCAAATCCTAACAAATTTCTTCTATTTTGAATCAAATAGAAAGACAAAGCCAACACAAAAAGAAAGAGTTCATAAAAATGTTGAATTTTATTTACGTTAACTCAAAAAAGTCTACACACTTCGTTATAATTCGGAACTTGATTTCTGAGACTAAATTGTAAACTAGATAAACTCATCTTTAACAAAAAAGTTTGAAAAATGTATTGCAATTACGATTAATATGTTCTAAGGCAATACCTCTGCTAAAAATTGCATTTCTATGTACGTTGGTTCAAGAAATATGAAGGATTGGAAGTTAATTTCACAGAAGAAAGATGAAAGACCATGCAGAACTAATCCAAATCCTAACAAATTTCATCTATCTTGAATCAATTAGAAGACACAATGCCAACACAAAAAGAAATAGTTCATAAAATTTTTAAATTTTATATACGTTAACTGAAAAAAGTCTACACACTTCGTTATAAGTCGGAAATTGATTTCTGAGACTAAATCGTAAATTAGATACACTCATTTTTAACAGAAAAAGTTTGAAAATTGTATTGTAATGACAATTAATAAGTTCTAAGGCAGTATGTCTAGTAAAAATGGCATTTCTATGTATGTTGATTCAAGAATATATGAAGGAAGTCAAATTTCAATTTAAAAGAAGGACGAAAGACCAAACAGAACTGATCCAAATCCTAAGAAATTTCATCTATCTTGAATCAAATAGAAAGACAAAGCAAACAAAAAAGAAAGAGTTCATAAAAATGTTGAATTTTATATACGTTAACTCAAAAAAGTCTACACACTTCGTTATAAGTCGGAAATTGATTTCTGAGACTAAATCGTAAATTGGATAAATTCATTTTTAACAGAAAAAGTTTGAGAATTGTATTGTAATTACAATTAATATTTTCCAAGGAAATACGTCTAGTAAAAATTGTATTTCTATGTACGTTGATCCAAGAAAATATGAAGGAAGTCTCATTTCACAATAGAAGAAGGATGAAAGACCAAGAAGGACTAATCCAAATCCTAACAAATTTCATCTATCTTGAATCAAATAGAAAGACAAAGCCAACACAAAAAGAAAGAGTTCATAAAAATGTTGAATTTTATTTACGTTAACTCAAAAAAGTCTACACACTTCGTTATAATTCGGAACTTGATTTCTGAGACTAAATTGTAAACTAGATAAACTCATCTTTAACAAAAAAAGTTTGAAAAATGTATTGCAATTACGATTAATATGTTCTAAGGCAGTATGTCTAGTAAAAATGGCATTTCTATGTATGTTGTTTCAAGAAAATATGAAGGAAGTCAAATTTTAATTTAAAAGAAGGACGAAAGACCAAACAGAACTAATCCAAATCCTAACAAATTTCATCTATCTTGAATCAAATAGAAAGACAAAGCAAACAAAAAAGAAAGAGTTCATAAAAATGTTGAATTTTATATACTTAACTCAAAAAAGTCTACACACTTCGTTATAAGTCGGAAATTGATTTCTGAGACTAAATTGTAAACTAGATAAACTCATTTTTAACAGAAAAAGTTTGAAAAATGTATTGTAATTACATTTAATATGTTCTAAGGCAATACGTCTAGTAAAAATTGTATTTCTATGTACGTTGATCCAAGAAAATATGAAGGAAGTCTAATTTCACAATAGAAGAAGGATGAAAGACCAAGAAGAACTAATCCAAATCCTAACAAATTTCATCTATCTTGAATCAAATAGACTTACAAAGCCAACACAAAAAGAAAGAGTTCATAAAAATGTTGAATTTTATTTACGTTAACTCAAAAAAGTCTACACACTTCGTTATAAGTCGGAAATTGATTTCTGAGACTAAATTGTAAACTAGATAAACTCATTTTTAACAGAAAAAGTTTGAAAAATATATTGTAATTACAATTAATATGTTCTAAGGCAATATGTCTAGTAAAAATTGTATTTCTATGTACGTTGATCCAAGAAAATATGAAGGAAGTCTAATTTCACAATAGAAGAAGGATGAAAGACCAAGAAGAACTAATCCAAATCCTAACAAATTTCATCTATCTTGAATCAAATAGAAAGACAAAGCCAACACAAAAAGAAAGAGTTCATAAATATGTTAATTTTTTATACGTTATCTCAAAAAAGTCTACACACTTCGTTATAAGTCGGAAGTTTATTTCTGAGACTAAATTGTAAACTAGATATTCTAATCTTTAACAGAAAAAGTTTGAAAAATGTATTGTAATCACAATTAATATGTTCTATGGCAGTACGTCTAGTAAAAATTGCATTTCTATGTATCTTGATTCAAGAATATATGAAGGAAGTCAAATTTCATAATAGAAGAAGGACGAAAGACCAAGCAGAACTAATCCAAATCCTAACAAATTTCATCTATCTTGAATATAATAGAAAGACAAAGTCAACAAAAAAAAAGAGTTCATAAAAATGTTGAATTTTATATACGTTAACTCAAAAAAGTGTACACACTTCGTTATAAATCGGAAATTGATTTCTTAGACTAAATGGTAAGCTAGAGAAACTCATCTTTAATAGAAAAGTTTGAAAAATATATTATAATTACAATTAATATGTCCTAAGGCAATACGTCTAGTAAGAATTGCATTTCTATGTACGTTGATTCAAGATTTTTTTTTTTTTTTTTTTTTTTGATAAGTCAAAAATTATATTGCAAGAAACGATATTTACAAGATAGTTTAGGAGAAAAGAGGTCATAGAAACCCCAAAAACTCACACAAACTATTTAAAACGATAATAATTACATTTGGAAACTCAATTGAACTTAAGAAATCTGGTCTTCCCTCAAAGTGAATACCTGCTCCTCTTCTAACAAACAACCACGCTTAGCCATTCCATCCGCAGCAAAATTCGCTTCACGAAAAGTGTGTTCAAACCGAATAGCACCATATAAACCCTTAGCATTCAGCCATCTTTGTGTAGCAAACCATGGAACATTATCCTCCTCCAAAGCCTTCAGCACCGAAGAAGAGTCTGATCTAATCAAAAAACGATCATAACCCCATTGAATTGCCCATTCAAGACCAACAATAATACCATATAACTCAGCCATATAGTTAGTCGCAATTCCTAAGCCAATACACATTGCCCCAACCACTTCCAAACTCGCATTTCTAGCCACAACACCAGCCCCTGCCACTCCCGGGTTTCCTCTTGAGGCACCATCAGTACACAACATCAATTCATTGTTATTAGGAGGCGTCCAATAACACTCCTTTGGATCTGAAATCTTCACTTTCCTATGCTTAACACGAAAGAAATCCAAATTCTCAATTCTGCTACCGTATTGTACATAAAACTCTTCATTCTAACTGAGTATTCATGCATCAAATTGAACACTCTTTTTTGGAAAAAGGACCAGCAAGGAACTTTCTTCTCATATAGTTGATTCAAGAAAATATGAAGGAAGTCAAATTTCACAATAGTAGATGGATGAAAGACCAAGCAGAACTAATCCAAATCCTAAAAAATTTCATCTATCTTGAATCAAATAGAAAGAGAAAGCCACACAACAAAAAAAGAGTTCAAAAATGTTGAATTTTATATACGTTAACCCAAAAAGTCTACACACTTCGTTATAAGACGGAAATTGGTTTCAGAGACTAAATTGTAAACTAGTAAACTCATCTTTAATAGAAAGGTTTTAAGAAATTGTAATCAAAAAATATGTTCTAAGGCATTACGTCTAGTAAAAATTTCCTTTTCTGTGTACGTTGATTCAGAAAAAAAGGAAGCAAATTTCACAATAGAAGAAGGATGAAAGACCAAGAAGAACTAATCCAAATCCTAAAAAATTTCATCTATCTTGAATCAAATAGAAAGAGAAAGCAAACACAAAAGAAAGAGTTCATAAAAATGTTGAATTTTATATACGTTAACTCAAAAAAGTCTGGAGAGACCCTTTTTTCTTTCATCTATAGAATTGGCTCATCATTTAGGCCATCTTAGGATGCGTCATGATGATTGAAGCACTTGTTAATGATCCCAGCACCTCTAATCAGAGTTATTCTAAGAAACTTTCGTTTGCTGATACAGTTAAGAAGAGGGTAACCCTAAATCCAACATCTGTTGATATTTCAAAGCTACCTAACCCTACTTTGGTTGATGGAGAACCTTCTCTTGAGATTCCTAATGATTTCTTCCAAGATTGTAAACCTTTTCCAAACAGTTTTATTGCTAGGTTAGATGCTACGGGTTTAAAGTTCAATGATGTTAAGAAAAACCTAAAGATCAATGGAAGCTTGGCGTGAATAGGTGTAAGTTTGTGCCAATGAGTAAAGGTTTTTTTGTTATTATGTTATCCAGTTCAGATGATAAGGAGAAGATTCGTGCTTCAAACTGGTTTGTCAATCATCATGCGTTGAAGTTAATAGTTGGTACTCAGGGTTCAATTCAGAAAAGCCAAAGACTTCTCATGTAGCTGTGTGGGTACGTTTTCCAGGGCTTCCAATGGAGTTATGGACAGAAAACTCGCTTCTTTCAATGGGAAATACTTTTGGAACACCAATTGTGGTGGATCAAAAGAACCCTAAATCTAGATTATGGACACTTTGCTCTGTTTTGGTGGATATTGATTTTGCAAACATATCCCTGAGCGTATTGCTTTAACTGCAGGTGGTAGAAATTTTTGGCAATATCAGGATATTCCTAATACTCCTAAGTTCTGTTTTGCTTGTAATATCATAGGGCATATTGATGATGAGTGTAAAAAGAAGAATAATGCATCTTCTAGTAGAGAGAAAGCTAAACAGTTTGAAGGTGTTCCATTGGCTAATAAGAAGAAAGGGAATAACCAACAATGGCAGGTTAAACAAAAGAAAGATGATGATGCAATTGCATCCAAAGAAGATATTGTTGCACGTAATAATTCTGTCAATGCAGGCCATGCAGTTACGACAGTTCAGTCTGGTAATCAGTCTGTGGGTGTTTTGGCAAAAGATAAAAACGCTCCTCCTGAAGTTGGTACAAATAATGAGCAGCATCAAACTAGTGTTGATGAAGATAACCGGTTGGAAACGGAGCTTGCTAAATCTGCTGCAGAGTTTCGTGAAGCTCAGATGAAGTTTATTCAGTGCAAGAATGCTATTGCAGCTAAGGAGGCTTTAGCTGTTCGTAAGAATCAGGAACCAAAATATGCTCATGCAGACCATGCAGTTATTACGCAGGTAAACAAGCCAATGCAACTCAGTCTGGGACTTCCGTGTCTAGGCTAAGTACTAAGGATGGAAAGTCGACCAACAAAGATATTGGTATTCAGGCCGTGAAAAGAAACAGCTCAGTGTCCAAGAAAAATACGGAATCTCAGTCTATCACTAAGTCCGTGTTCACGCAGGATACTATTTTTCAGTTAGGGTTCGAGTAGGGTAATACCATTCAGTCCGTATCAACAAGTCTGGGCCATTAAAACCTAACGCTACTGCTGGTAGTGTTGGTTTGGAATCAGGCGTTGGCACTTCTAATAATGAATGGACACCAGTAAAGGGTAAAAATTCGCTTAATAAAGGCACTCCTTTCTCTTTTATCCTTTTGTTGAGTTTTACTCCTTTTGTGGATGCATTATTGCAACTGAAGTTGTGGTTAAAAACAAATATGATGTACTATCATCTGAGTTAGGCCTTGATAATGTTAATATTGAGGAGGATGAGGAACAAGTTTTGGAATCTAGTGACTCAAATGTTAGTATGGGATCTAGGATTGGGGCGAAGTTGATGTTAGCAAGGAAAAAAAGCCAGGAAAGTTGCCAAACAGGCTGCTAAAATCATAGCAAAGCGTTCTTTGCAATCTGATTCAAGTTTGGAATCTTCTCCCAGGAAGTCTAATGAGGATTCTCCAGTCGTGACACTAACATGGAAATTCAAGCCGGGTTGTGTTGATACTGTTTTTGATATGAATAATTTTTGTCTAAGGAAGAATTAGAGGTGGCAAGCAATATTCAGATTGAAGATGTGCGTGCTAAGTTCATTAGAGTCCAGATTTTAGACAAGATTATTTTTAAGAAAGAAGGAGCAAATGGAAGAATGAATCCAAAGACAAAATCCCCTAGTAAGTTTTCTCCTATTAAGCTTGTTCCTGGTAACTTTGCCACTGAAGATGAAGATGGAGAGTTTTATTGTATGATGAAGATGAAGATTTTGGGTATTATGCTTTTGATACGGATATTATGGCTGAAATTTTTTCCAAGAGCAAATCGTATAGAGTTGGTAGCAGCAAAAGTAAATGAAAGGGGTTGGCTATAGATATAGATAGCTTCTTTTAATTTTCTAGTTTGAGGTTATTACTTTAGTTATTTCTTAGAAGTTATTTAGACCCCTTGGTTTTGGGGTAGGGAGTTTTGTGCTCCAATTTTGTAATTAATTACTTTTTTGTTATATAAAACTTTGGACTTAACAAAAAAAAAAAACTCAAAAAGTCTACACACTTCGTTATAAGTCGGAACTTGATTTCTGAGACTAAATTGTAAACTAGATAAACTCATCTTTAACACAAAAAGTTTGAAAAATGTATTGCAATTACGATTAATTGTTCTAAGGCAATACCTCTAGTAAAAATTGCATTTCTATGTACGTTGGTTCAAGAAAATATGAAGGAAGTCAAATTTCACAATAGAAGAAAGATGAAAGACCATTCAGAACTAATCCAAATCCTAACAAATTTCATCTATCTTGAATCAATAGAAAAGACAAAGCCAACACAAAAAGAAAGAGTTCATAAAAATTTTGAATTTTATATACGTTAACTGAAAAAAGTCTACACACTTCGTTATAAGTCGGAAATTAATATCTGAGACTAAATCGTAAACTAGATAAACTCATCTTTAACAGAAAAAGTTTGAAAAATGTATTGAAATCACAATTAATATGTTCTAAGGCAGTACGTCTAGTAAAATTGCATTTCTATGTACGTTGATTCAAGAAAATATGAAGGAAGTCAAATTTCACAATAGAAGAAGGATAAATGACCATAAAGAACTAATCCAAATCCTTACAAATTTCATCTATCTTGAATCAAATAGAAAGACAAAGCCAACACAAAAAGAGAGTTCATAAAAATGTTGAATTTTATATACGTTAACTCAAAAAAGTCTACACACTTCGTTATAAGTCCGAAATTGATTTCTGAGACTAAATTGTAAACTAGATAAACTCATCTTTAACATAAAAAGTTTGACAAATGTATTGTAATCACAAATATGTTCTAAGGCTTTACGTCTAGTAAAAATTGCATTTCTATGTACGTTGATTCAAGAAAATATGAAATTAGGAAAATTTCACAATAGAAGAAGGATGAAAGACCAAGAAGAACTAATCCAAATCCAACAAATTTCTTCTATCTTGAATCAAATATAAAGACAAAACCAAAAGAAAAAGAAAGAGTTCATAAAAATGTTGAATTTTATATACGTTAACTCAAAAAAGTCTACACACTTCGTTATAAGTCTGAAATTGATTTTTGAAACTAAATCGTAAACTAGATAAACTCATCTTTAACAGAAAAAGTTTGAAAAATGTATTGTAATTACAATTAATATGTTCTAAGGCATACGTCTAGTAAAATTGCATTTCTATGTACGTTGATTCAAGAAAAATGAAGAAGTCAAATTTCACAATAGAAGAAGGATGAAAGACCAAGCAAACTAATCCAAATCCTAAAAATTTCATCTATCTTGAATCAAATAGAAAGACAAAGCCAACAAAAAGAAAGAGTTCATAAAAATGTTGAATTTTATTACGTTAACTCAAAAAGTCTACACACTTCGTTATAAGTCGGAATTGATTTCTGAGACTAAATCGTAAATAGATAAACTCATTTTAACAGAAAAATTTGAAAAATGTATTGTAATTACAATTAATATGTTCTAAGGCAATGTCTAGTAAAAATTGTATTTCTATGTACGTTGATTCAAGAAAATATGAAGGAAGTCAATTTCACAATAGAAGAAGGATGAAAGACCAAGAAGAACTAATCCAAATCCTAACAAATTTCATCTATCTTGAATCAAATAGAAAGACAAAGCCAACACAAAAAGAAAGAGTTCATAAAAATGTTGAATTTTTACGTTAACTCAAAAAAGTCTACACACTTCGTTATAAGTCGGAAATTGATTTCTGAGACTAAATTGTAAGATAAACTCATTTTTAACAGAAAAAGTTTGAAAATGTATTGTAATTACAATTAATATGTTTAAGGCAATACGTCTAGTAAAAATTGTATTTCTATGTACGTTGATCAAGAAAATATGAAGGAAGTCTAATTTCACAATAGAAGAAGGATGAAAGACCAAGAAAACTAATCCAAATCCTAACAAATTTCATCTATCTTGAATCAAATAGAAAGACAAAGCCACACAAAAAGAAAGAGTTCATAAAAATGTTGAATTTTATTACGTTAACTCAAAAAAGTCTACACACTTCGTTATAAGTCGGAAATTGATTTCTGAGACTAAATTGTAAACTAGATAACTCATCTTTAAAAAAAAGTTTGAAAAATGTATTGTAATTACATTAATATGTTCTAAGGCAATACGTCTGTAAAAATTGCATTTCTATGTACGTTGATTCAAGAAATATGAAGGAAGTCAAATTTCACAATAGAAGAAGATGAAAGACCATGCAGAACTAATCCAAATCCTAACAAATTTCTCTATTTGAATCAATAGAAAGACAAAGCCAACACAAAAAGAAAGAGTTCATAAAAATTTGAATTTTATACGTTAACTCAAAAAAGTCTACACACTTCGTTATAAGTCGGAAATTGATTTCTGAGACTAAATTAAATTAGATAAACTCATTTTAACAGAAAAAGTTTGAAAATGTATTGTAATTACAATTAATATGTTCTAAGGCAATATGTCTAGTAAAAATTGCATTTCTATGTACGTTGATTCAAGAAAATATGAAGGAAGTCAAATTTCACAAAGAAGGATGAAAGACCAAGAACTATCCAAATCCTAACAAATTTCATCTATCTTGAATCAAATAGAAAGACAAAGCAAACAAAAAGAAAGAGTTCATAAAAATGTTGAATTTTATACGTTAACTCAAAAAGTCTACACACTTCGTTATAAGTCGGAAATTGATTTCTGAGACTAAATTGTAAATAGATAAACTCATTTTAACAGAAAAAGTTTGAAAATGTATTGTAATTACAATTAATATGTTCTAAGGCAATACGTCTAGTAAAAATTGTATTTCTATGTACGTTGATCAAGAAAATATGAAGGAAGTCTAATTTCACAATAGAAGAAGGATGAAAGACCAAGAAGAACTAATCCAAATCCTAACAAATTTCATCTATTTGAATCAAATAGAAAGACAAAGCCACACAAAAAGAAAGAGTTCATAAAAATGTTGAATTTTATTACGTTAACTCAAAAAAGTCTACACACTTCGTTATAAGTCGGAAATTGATTTCTGAGACTAAATTGTAAACTAGATAACTCATCTTTAAAAAAAAGTTTGAAAAATGTATTGCAATTACATTAATATGTTCTAAGGCAATACGTCTGTAAAAATTGCATTTCTATGTACGTTGATTCAAGAAAATATGAAGGAAGTCAAATTTCACAATAGAAGAAGATGAAAGACCATGCAGAACTAATCCAAATCCTAACAAATTTCATCTATCTTGAATCAAATAGAAAGACAAAGCCAACACAAAAAGAAAGAGTTCATAAAATTTGAATTTTATATACGTTAACTCAAAAAAGTCTACACACTTCGTTATAAGTCGGAAATTGATTTCTGAGACTAAATTAAATAGATAAACTCATTTTAACAGAAAAAGTTTGAAAATGTATTGTAATTACAATTAATATGTTCTAAGTACGTCAGTAGTCTAGTAAAATGCATTTCTATGTACGTTGATTCAAGAAAATATGAAGGAAGTCAAATTTCAATAAAAGAAGGACGAAAGACCAACAGAACTAATCCAAATCCTAACAAATTTCATCTATCTTGAATCAAATAGAAAGACAAAGCCAAACAAAAAGAAAGAGTTCATAAAAATGTTGAATTTTATATACGTTAACTCAAAAAAGTCTACACACTTCGTTATAAGTCGGAAATTGATTTCTGAGACTAAATTGTAAATAGATAAACTCATTTTAACAGAAAAAGTTTGAAAATGTATTGTAATTACAATTAATATGTTCTAAGGCAATACGTCTAGTAAAAATTGTATTTCTATGTACGTTGATCAAGAAAATATGAAGGAAGTCAATTTCACAATAGAAGAAGGATGAAAGACCAAGAAAACTAATCCAAATCCTAACAAATTTCATCTATCTTGAATCAAATAGAAACAAAGCCAACACAAAAAGAAAGAGTTCATAAAAATGTTGAATTTTATACGTTAACTCAAAAAAGTCTACACACTTCGTTATAAGTCGGAAATTGATTTCTGAGACTAAATTGTAAACTAGATAAACTCATCTTTAACAAAAAAGTTTGAAAAATGTATTGCAATTACATTAATATGTTCTAAGGCAATACGTCTAGTAAAAATTGCATTTCTATGTACGTTGATTCAAGAAAATATGAAGGAAGTCAAATTTCACATAAAGAAGGATGAAAGACCAAAGAACTAATCCAAATCCTAACAAATTTCATCTATCTTGAATCAAATAGAAAGACAAAGCCAAACAAAAAGAAAGTTCATAAAAATGTTGAATTTATATACGTTAACTCAAAAAAGTCTACACACTTCGTTATAAGTCGGAAATTGATTTCTGAGACTAAATTGTAAACTAGATAAACTCATTTTAACAGAAAAAGTTTGAAAATGTATTGTAATTACAATTAATATGTTCTAAGGCAATATGTCTAGTAAAAATTGTATTTCTATGTACGTTGATCAAGAAAATATGAAGGAAGTCAATTTCACAATAGAAGAAGGATGAAAGACCAAAGAACTAATCCAAATCCTAACAAATTTCATCTATCTTGAATCAAATAGAATACAAAGCCAACACAAAAAGAAAGAGTTCATAAAAATGTTGAATTTTATTACGTTAACTCAAAAAAGTCTACACACTTCGTTATAAGTCGGAAATTGATTTCTGAGACTAAATTGTAAACTAGATAAACTCATTTTAACAGAAAAAGTTTGAAAAATGTATTGTAATTACATTAATATGTTCTAAGGCAATACGTCTAGTAAAAATTGTATTTCTATGTACGTTGATCAAGAAAATATGAAGGAAGTCAATTTCACAATAGAAGAAGGATGAAAGACCAAGAAGAACTAATCCAAATCCTAACAAATTTCATCTATTTGAATCAAATAGAAAGACAAAGCCAACACAAAAAGAAAGAGTTCATAAAATGTTGAATTTTATTACGTTAACTCAAAAAAGTCTACACACTTCGTTATAAGTCGGAAATTGATTTCTGAGACTAAATTGTAAACTAGATAACTCATCTTTAACAAAAAAGTTTGAAAAATGTATTGTAATTACATTAATATGTTCTAAGGCAATACTCTAGTAAAAATTGCATTTCTATGTACGTTGATCAAGAAAATATGAAGGAAGTTAAATTTCACAA
Source organism: Papaver somniferum (assembly GCF_003573695.1). Taxonomy (NCBI): domain Eukaryota; kingdom Viridiplantae; phylum Streptophyta; class Magnoliopsida; order Ranunculales; family Papaveraceae; genus Papaver; species Papaver somniferum. The sequence goes on from NW_020649082.1 coordinate 576,594, forward strand.
TAGAAGAAGATGAAAGACCATGCAAACTAATCCAAATCCTAACAAATTTCATCTATCTTGAATCAAATAGAAAGACAAAGCCAACACAAAAAGAAAGAGTTCATAAAAATTTGAATTTTATATACGTTAACTCAAAAAAGTCTACACACTTCGTTATAAGTCGGAAATTGATTTCTGAGACTAAATTGTAAACTAGATAAACTCATTTTAACAGAAAAAGTTTGAAAATGTATTGTAATTACAATTAATATGTTCTAAGGCAGTATGTCTAGTAAAAATGGCATTTCTATGTATGTTGATTCAAGAAAATATGAAGTCAAATTTCAATAAAGAGAAGGACGAAAGACCAAACAGAACTATCCAAATCCTAACAAATTTCATCTATCTTGAATCAAATAGAAAGACAAAGCAAACAAAAAAGAAAGAGTTCATAAAAATGTTGAATTTTATATACGTTAACTCAAAAAAGTCTACACACTTCGTTATAAGTCGGAAATTGATTTCTGAGACTAAATCGTAAATTGATAAACTCATTTTAACAGAAAAAGTTTGAAAATGTATTGTAATTACAATTAATGTTCTAAGGCAATACGTCTAGTAAAAATTGTATTTCTATGTACGTTGATCAAGAAAATATGAAGGAAGTCTAATTTCACAATAGAAGAAGGATGAAAGACCAAGAAGAACTAATCCAAATCCTAACAAATTTCATCTATCTTGAATCAAATAGAAAAAAAGCCAACACAAAAAAAGAGTTCATAAAAATGTTGAATTTATTACGTTAACTCAAAAAAGTCTACACACTTTCGTTATAAGTCGGAAATTGATTTCTGAGACTAAATTGTAAACTAGATAAACTCATTTTAACAGAAAAAGTTTGAAAAATGTATTGTAATTACATTAATATGTTCTAAGGCAATACGTCTAGTAAAAATTGTATTTCTATGTACGTTGATCAAGAAAATATGAAGGAAGTCAATTTCACAATAGAAGAAGGATGAAAGACCAAGAAGAACTAATCCAAATCCTAACAAATTTCATCTATCTTGAATCAAATAGAAAGACAAAGCCAACACAAAAAGAAAGTTCATAAAAATGTAATTTTTATACGTTAACTCAAAAAAGTCTACACACTTCGTTATAAGTCGGAAATTGATTTCTGAGACTAAATTGTAAACTAGATAAACTATCTTTAACAGAAAAAGTTTGAAAAATGTATTGTAATTACAATTAATATGTTCTAAGGCATACGTCTAGTAAAAATTGCATTTCTATGTACGTTGTTCAAGAAAATATGAAGGAAGTCAAATTTCAATTTCAAAGAAGGAGAAAACAAACAGAACTAATCCAAATCCTAACAAATTTCATCTATCTTGAATCAAATAGAAAACAAAGCAACAAAAAAGAAAGAGTTCATAAAAATGTTGAATTTTATATACGTTAACTCAAAAAAGTCTACACACTTCGTTATAAGTCGGAAATTGATTTCTGAGACTAAATCATAATTACTATAAACTCATTTTAACAGAAAAAGTTTGAAAATGTATTGTAATTACAATTAATATTCTAAGGCAATACGTCTAGTAAAATTGTATTTCTATGTACGTTGATCCAAGAAAATATGAAGGAAGTCTAATTTCACAATAGAAGAAGGATGAAAGACCAAGAAGAACTAATCCAAATCCTAACAAATTTCATCTATCTTGAATCAAATAGAAAACAAAGCCAAACAAAAAAGAGAGTTCATAAAAATGTTGAATTTTATACGTTAACTCAAAAAAGTCTACACACTTCGTTATAAGTCGGAAATTGATTTCTGAGACTAAATTGTAAACTAGATAAACTCATTTTAACAGAAAAAGTTTGAAAAATGTATTGTAATTACAGTAATATGTTCTAAGGCAATACGTCTAGTAAAAATTGTATTTCTATGTACGTTGATCAAGAAAATATGAAGGAAGTCTAATTTCACAATAGAAGAAGGATGAAAGACCAAGAAGAACTAATCCAAATCCTAACAAATTTCATCTATCTTGAATCAAATAGAAAGACAAAGCCAACACAAAAAGAAAGAGTTCATAAAATGTTGAATTTTATTACGTTAACTCAAAAAAGTCTACACACTTCGTTATAAGTCGGAAATTGATTTCTGAGACTAAATTGTAAACTAGATAAACTCATCTTTAACAAAAAAGTTTGAAAATGTATTGTAATTACATTAATATGTTCTAAGGCAATATCTAGTAAAAATTGGCATTTCTATGTACGTTGATTCAAGAAATATGAAGGAAGTCAAATTTCACATAAAGAAGGATGAAAGACCAAACAGAACTAATCCAAATCCTAACAACAATTTCATCTATCTTGAATCAAATAGAAAGACAAAGCCAAACAAAAAGAAAGAGTTCATAAAATGTTGAATTTTATACGTTAACTCAAAAAAGTCTACACACTTCGTTATAAGTCGGAAATTGATTTCTGAGACTAAATTGTAAATAGATAAACTCATCTTTAACAAAAAAGTTTGAAAATGTATTGTAATTACAAATATGTTCTAAGGCAATACGTCTAGTAAAAATTGTATTTCTATGTACGTTGATTCAAGAAAATATGAAGGAAGTCAATTTCACAATAGAAGAAGGATGAAAGACCAAGAAGAACTAATCCAAATCCTAACAAATTTCATCTATCTTGAATCAAATAGAAACAAAGCCAACACAAAAAGAAAGAGTTCATAAAAATGTTGAATTTTATTACGTTAACTCAAAAAAGTCTACACACTTCGTTATAAGTCGGAAATTGATTTCTGAGACTAAATTGTAAACTAGATAAACTCATTTTAACAGAAAAAGTTTGAAAAATGTATTGTAATTACATTAATATGTTCTAAGGCAATACGTCTAGTAAAAATTGTATTTCTATGTACGTTGATCCAAGAAAATATGAAGGAAGTCTAATTTCACAATAGAAGAAGGATGAAAGACCAAGAAGAACTAATCCAAATCCTAACAAATTTCATCTATCTTGAATCAAATAGAAAGACAAAGCCAACACAAAAAGAAAGAGTTCATAAAAATGTTGAATTTTATTTACGTTAACTCAAAAAAGTCTACACACTTCGTTATAATCGGAAATTGATTTCTGAGACTAAATTGTAAACTAGATAAACTCATCTTTAACAAAAAAGTTTGAAAAATGTATTGTAATTACATTAATATGTTCTAAGGCAATACGTCTAGTAAAAATTGCATTTCTATGTACGTTGATTCAAGAAAATATGAAGGAAGTTAAATTTCACAATAGAAGAAGATGAAAGACCATGCAGAACTAATCCAAATCCTAACAAATTTCATCTATCTTGAATCAATAGAAAGACAAAGCCAACACAAAAAGAAAGTTCATAAAAATGTTGAATTTTATATACGTTAACTCAAAAAAGTCTACACACTTCGTTATAAGTCGGAAATTGATTTCTGAGACTAAATTGTAAATAGATAAACTCATTTTAACAGAAAAAGTTTGAAAATTGTATTGTAATTACAATTAATATGTTCTAAGGCAATACGTCTAGTAAAAATGCATTTCTATGTATTGATTCAAGAAATATGAAGGAAGTCAAATTTCACAATAAAAGAAGGACGAAAGACCAACAAACTATCCAAATCCTAAAATTTCATCTATCTTGAATCAAATAGAAAGACAAAGCAACAAAAAGAAAGAGTTCATAAAAATGTTGAATTTTATATACGTTAACTCAAAAAAGTCTACACACTTCGTTATAAGTCGGAAATTGATTTCTGAGACTAAATTGTAAATAGATAAATCATTTTTAACAGAAAAAGTTTGAAATGTATTGTAATTACAATTAATATGTTTAAGGAATACGTCTAGTAAAAATTGTATTTCTATGTACGTTGATCAAGAAAATATGAAGGAAGTCATTTCACAATAGAAGAAGGATGAAAGACCAGAAACTAATCCAAATCCTAACAAATTTCATCTATCTTGAATCAAATAGAAAGACAAAGCCAACACAAAAAGAAAGAGTTCATAAAAATGTTGAATTTTATTACGTTAACTCAAAAAAGTCTACACACTTCGTTATAAGTCGGAAATTGATTTCTGAGACTAAATTGTAAACTAGATAAACTCATCTTTAACAAAAAAGTTTGAAAATGTATTGTAATTACATTAATATGTTCTAAGGCAGTATGTCTAGTAAAAATTGGCATTTCTATGTACGTTGATTCAAGAAAATATGAAGGAAGTCAAATTTCAATAAAAGAAGGATGAAAGACCAAACAGAACTAATCCAAATCCTAACAAATTTCATCTATCTTGAATCAAATAGAAAGACAAAGCAACAAAAAGAAAGAGTTCATAAAAATGTTGAATTTTATATACGTTAACTCAAAAAAGTCTACACACTTCGTTATAAGTCGGAAATTGATTTCTGAGACTAAATTGTAAACTAGATAAACTCATTTTAACAGAAAAAGTTTGAAAATGTATTGTAATTACATTAATATGTTCTAAGGCAATACGTCTAGTAAAAATTGTATTTCTATGTACGTTGATCAAGAAAATATGAAGGAAGTCAATTTCACAATAGAAGAAGGATGAAAGACCAAGAAGAACTAATCCAAATCCTAACAAATTTCATCTATCTTGAATCAAATAGAACAAAGCCAACACAAAAAGAAAGAGTTCATAAAAATGTTGAATTTTATTTACGTTAACTCAAAAAAGTCTACACACTTCGTTATAAGTCGGAAATTGATTTCTGAGACTAAATTGTAAACTAGATAAACTCATTTTAACAGAAAAAGTTTGAAAAATATATTGTAATTACATTAATATGTTCTAAGGCAATACGTCTAGTAAAAATTGTATTTCTATGTACGTTGATCCAAGAAAATATGAAGGAAGTCTAATTTCACAATAGAAGAAGGATGAAAGACCAAGAAGAACTAATCCAAATCCTAACAAATTTCATCTATCTTGAATCAAATAGAAGACAAAGCCAACACAAAAAGAAAGAGTTCATAAAATGTTGAATTTTTTATACGTTAACTCAAAAAAGTCTACACACTTCGTTATAAGTCGGAAATTGATTTCTGAGACTAAATTGTAAACTAGATATCAATCTTTAACAGAAAAAGTTTGAAAAATGTATTGTAATTACAATTAATATGTTCTAAGGCAGTACGTCTAGTAAAAATTGCATTTCTATGTACTTGATTCAAGAATAATGAAGGAAGTCAAATTTCATAATAGAAGAAGGAAAAGACCAAGCAGAACTAATCCAAATCCTAACAATTTCATTCTCTATCTTGAATCATAATAGAACAAAGCAACAAAAAAAAAGAGTTCATAAAAATGTTGAATTTATAACGTTAACTCAAAAAAGTGTACACACTTCGTTATAAATCGGAAATTGATTTCTTAGACTAAATGGTAAGCTAGAGAAACTCATCTTTAATAGAAAAAGTTTGAAAATATATTATAATTACAATTAATATGTCCTAAGGCAATACGTCTAGTAAGAATTGCATTTCTATGTACGTTGATTCAAGATTTTTTTTTTTTTTTTTTTTTTTGATAAGTCAAAATTATATTGCAAGAAACGATATTTACAAGATAGTTTAGGAGAAAAGAGGTCATAGAAACCCCAAAACTCACACAAACTATTTAAAACGATAATAAATTACATTGGAAACTCAATTGAACTTAAGAAATCTGGTCTTCCCTCAAAGTGAATACCTGCTCCTTCTTCTAACAAACAACCACGCTTAGCCATTCCATCCGCAGCAAAATTCGCTTCACGAAAAGTGTGTTCAAACCGAATAGCACCATATAAACCCTTAGCATTCAGCCATCTTTGTGTAGCAAACCATGGAACATTATCCTCCTCCAAAGCCTTCAGCCTTCACACGAAGAAGAGTCTGATCTAATCAAAAAACGATCATAACCCCATTGAATTGCCCATTCAAGACCAACAATAATACCATATAACTCAGCCATATAGTTAGTCGCAATTCCTAAGCCAATACACATTGCCCCAACCACTTCCAAACTCGCATTTCTAGCCACAACACCAAGCCCCTGCCACTCCCGGGTTTCCTCTTGAGGCACCATCAGTACACAACATCATTCATTGTTATTAGGAGGCGTCCAATAACACTCCTTTGGATCTGAATCTTCACTTTCCTATGCTTAACACGAAAGAAATCCAAAATTCTCAATTCTGCTACCGTATTGTACATAAAACTCTTCATTCTAACTGAGTATTCATGCATCAAATTGAACACTCTTTTTTGGAAAAAGGACAGCAAGGAACTTTCTTCTCATATAGTTGATTCAAGAAAATATGAAGGAAGTCAAATTTCACAATAGTAGATGGATGAAAGACCAAGCAAACTAATCCAATCCTAAAAAATTTCATCTATCTTGAATCAATAGAAAGAGAAAGCCAACACAAAAAGAAAGAGTCATAAAATGTTGAATTTTATATACGTTAACCCAAAAAAGTCTACACACTTCTCGTTATAAAGACGGAAATTGGTTTCAGAGACTAAATTGTAAACTAGATAAACTCATCTTTAATAGAAAAGGTTTTAAGAATGTATTGTAATCAGAAAAAATATGTTCTAAGGCATTACGTCTAGTAAAAATTTTCCTTTTCTGTGTACGTTGATTCAGAAAATATGAAGGAAAGCAAATTTCACAATAGAAAGGATGAAAGACAAGAAGAACTAATCCAAATCCTAAAAAATTTCATCTATCTGAATCAAATAGAAAGAGAAAGCAAACAAAAAGAAAAGAGTTTCATAAAATGTTGAATTTTATATACGTTAACTCAAAAAAGTCTGGAGAGACCCTTTTTTTCTTTCATCTATAGAATTGGCTCATCATTTAGGCCATCTTAGGATGCGTCATGATGATTGAAGCACTTGTTAATGATCCCAGCACCTCTAATCAGAGTTTCTAAGAAACTTCGTTTGCTGATACAGTTAAGAAGAGGGTAACCCTAAATCCAACATCTGTTGATATTTCAAAGCTACCTAACCCTACTTTGGTTGATGGAGAACCTTCTCTTGAGATTCCTATGATTTCTTCCAAGGGTTGTAACCTTTTCCAACAGTTTTTATTGCTAGGTTAGATGCTACGGGTTTAAAGTTCAATGATTAAGAAAACCTAAAAGATCAATGGAAGCTTGGCGTGAATAGGTGTAAGTTTGTGCCAATGAGTAAAGGTTTTTTTTTATTATGTTATCCAGTTCAGATGATAAGGAGAAGATTCGTGCTTCAAACTGGTTTTTGTCAATCATCATGCGTTGAAGTTAATAGATTGGTACTCAGGGTTCAATTCAGAAAAGCCAAAGACTTCTCATGTAGCTGTGTGGGTACGTTTTCCAGGGCTTCCAATGGAGTTATGGACAGAAAACTCGCTTCTTTCAATGGGAATACTTTTGGAACACCAATTGTGGTGGATCAAAGAACCCTAAATCTAGATTATGGACACTTTGCTTCTGTTTTGGTGGATATTGATTTTGCAAACATATCCCTGAGCGTATTGCTTAACTGCAGGTGGTAGAAATTTTTGGCAATATCAGGATATTCCTAATACTCCTAAGTTCTGTTTTGCTTGTAATATCATAGGGCATATTGATGATGAGTGTAAAAGAAGAATAATGCCATCTCTCTAGTAGAGAGAAAGCTAAACAGTTTGAAGGTGTTCCATTGGCTAATAAGAAGAAGGGATAACCACACAATGGCAGGTTAAACAAAAGAAAGATGATGATGCAATTGCATCCAAAGAAGATTTGTTGCAACGTAATAATTCTGTCAATGCAGGCCATGCAGTTACGACAGTTCAGTCTGGTAATCAGTCTGTGGGTGTTTTGGCAAAAGATAAAACGCTCCCTCCTGAAGTTGGTACAAATAATGAGCAGCATCAAACTAGTTGATGAAGATAACCGGTTGGAAACGAGCTTGCTAATCTGCTGCCAGAGTTTCGTGAAGCTCAGATGAAGTTTATTCAGTGCAAGAATGCTATGCAGCTAAGGAGGCTTTAAGCTGTTCGTAAGAATCAGGAACCAAATATGCTCATGCAGACCATGCAGTTATACGCAGGTAAACAAGCCAATGCAACTCAGTCTGGGACTTCCTGTCTAGGCTAAGTACTAAGGATGGAAAGTCGACCAAACAAGATATTGGTATTCAGGCCGTGAATAAGCAAAACAGCTCAGTGTCCAAAAAATACGGAATCTCAGTCGATCACTAAGTCCGTGTTCACGCAGGATACTATTTTTCAGTTAGGGTTCGATAGGGTAATACCATTCGTCCGTATCAAACAAGTCTGGGCCATTAAAACCTAACGCTACTGCTGGTTGTGGTTTGGAATCAGGCGTTGGCACTTCTAATAATGAATGGACACCAGTAAGGGTAAAATTCGCTTATAAAGGCACTCCTTTCTCTTTTACTCCTTTTGAGAATGAGTTTACCTCTTTTGTGGATGCATTATTGCAAACTGAAGTTGTGGTTAAAAACAAATATGATGTACTATCATCTGAGTTAGGCCTTGATAATGTTAATATTGAGGAGGAGGAGGAACAAGTTTATTGGAATCTAGTGACTCAAATGTTAGTATGGGATCTAGAGATTGGGGCGAAGTTGATGTTAGCAAGGAAAAAAGCCAGGAAAGTTGCCAAACAGGCTGCTAAAATCATAGCAAAGCGTTCTTTGCAATCTGATTCAAGTTTGGAATCTTCTCCCAGAAGTCTAATGAGGATTCTCCAAGTCGTGACACTAACATGGAAATTCAAGCCGGGTGGTTGATACTGTTTTTGATATGAATAATATTTTGTCTAAGGAAGAATTAGAGGTGGCAAGCAATATTCAGATTGAAGATGTCGTGCTAAGTTCATTAGATAGTCCAGATTTAGACAAGATTATTTTTAAGAAAGAAGGAGCAAATGGAAAGATGAATCCAAAGACAAAATCCCTAGTAAGTTTTTCTCCTATTAGCTTGTTCCTGGTAACTTTGCCACTGAAGATGAAGATGGAGTTTTATGTGGATGAAGATGAAGATATTTTGGTATTATGCTTTTGATACGGATATTATGGCTGAAATTTTTTCCAAGAGCAAATCGTATAGAGTTGGTAGCAGCAAAAGTAATGAAAGGGGTTGGCTATAGATATAGATAGCTTTTTTTAATTTCTAGTTTGAGGTTATTACTTTAGTTATTTCTTAGAAGTTATTTAGACCCTTTGGTTTATGGGGGTAGGGATTTTGTGCTCCAATTTTGTAATTAGTTTTTTGTTATAATAAACTTTGGACCTTACAACAAAAAAAAAAACTCAAAAAGTCTACACACTTCGTTATAAGTCGGAACTGATTTCTGAGACTAATTGTAAACTAGATAAACTCATCTTTAACACAAAAAGTTTGAAAAATGTATTGCAATTACGATTAATTATGTTCTAAGGCAATACCTCTAGTAAAAATTGCATTTCTATGTACGTTGGTTCAAGAAAATATGAAGGAAGTCAAATTTCACAATAGAAGAAAGATGAAAGACCATTCAGAACTAATCCAAATCCTAACAAATTTCATCTATCTTGAATCAATTAGAAAGACAAAGCCAACACAAAAAGAAAGAGTTCATAAAAATTTTGAATTTTATATACGTTAACTGAAAAAAGTCTACACACTTCGTTATAAGTCGGAAATTAATATCTGAGACTAAATCGTAAACTAGATAAACTCATCTTTAACAGAAAAAGTTTGAAAAATGTATTGAAATCACAATTAATATGTTCTAAGGCAGTACGTCTAGTAAAATTGCATTTCTATGTACGTTGATTCAAGAAAATATGAAGGAAGTCAAATTTCACAATAGAAGAAGGATAAATGACCATAAAACTAATCCAAATCCTTACAAATTTCATCTATCTTGAATCAAATAGAAAGACAAAGCCAACACAAAAAGAAAGAGTTCAAAAATTGTTGAATTTTATATACGTTAACTCAAAAAAGTCTACACACTTCGTTATAAGTCCGAAATTGATTTCTGAGACTAAATTGTAAACTAGATAAACTCATCTTTAACATAAAAAGTTTGACAAATGTATTGTAATCACAAATAATATGTTCTAAGGCTTTACGTCTAGTAAAAATTGCATTTCTATGTACGTTGATTCAAGAAAATATGAAATTAGGAAAATTTCACAATAGAAGAAGGATGAAAGACCAAGAAGAACTAATCCAAATCCAACAAATTTCTTCTATCTTGAATCAAATATAAAGACAAAACCAAAAGAAAAAGAAAGAGTTCATAAAAATGTTGAATTTTATATACGTTAACTCAAAAAAGTCTACACACTTCGTTATAAGTCTGAAATTGATTTTTGAAACTAAATCGTAAACTAGATAAACTCATCTTTAACAGAAAAAGTTTGAAAAATATTGTAATCACAAATAATATGTTCTAAAGCATTACGTCTAGTAAAATTTGCATTTCTATGTACGTTGATTCAAGAAAACATGAAGAAACAAAATTTCACAATAGAAGAAGGATGAAAGACCAAGCAGAACTAATCCAAATCCTAAAAATTTCATCTATCTTGAATCAAATAGAAAGACAAAGCCAACAAAAAAGAAAGAGTTCATAAAAATGTTGAATTTTATATACGTTAACTCAAAAAAGTCTACACACTTCGTTATAAGTCGGAATTGATTTCTGAGAAATCGTAAATTAGATAAACTCATTTTTAACATAAAAATTTGAAAAATGTATTGTAATTACAATTAATATGTTCTAAGGCAATATGTATTATAAAAATTGTATTTCTATGTACGTTGATCCAAGAAAATATGAAGGAAGTCTAATTTCACAATAGAAGAAGGATGAAAGACCAAGAAGGACTAATCCAAATCCTAACAAATTTCATCTATCTTGAATCAAATAGAAAGACAAAGCCAACACAAAAAGAAAGAGTTCATAAAAATGTTGAATTTTATTTACGTTAACTCAAAAAAGTCTACACACTTCGTTATAAGTCGGAAATTGATTTCTGAGACTAAATCGTAAATTAGATAAACTCATTTTTAACAGAAAAAGTTTGAAAATTGTATTGTAATTACAATTAATATGTTCCAAGGCAATACGTCTAGTAAAAATTGTATTTCTATGTACGTTGATCCAAGAAAATATGAAGGAAGTCTAATTTCACAATAGAAGAAGGATGAAAGACCAAGAAGAACTAATCCAAATCCTAACAAATTTCTTCTATTTGAATCAAATAGAAAGACAAAGCCGACACAAAAAGAAAGAGTTCATAAAAATGTTGAATTTTATTTACGTTATCTCAAAAAAGTCTACACACTTCGTTATAAGTCGGAACTTGATTTCTGAGACTAAATTGTAAACTAGATAGACTCATCTTTAATAAAAAAGTTGGAAAAATGTATTGCAATTACGATTAATATGTTCTAAGGCAATACCTCTGGTAAAAATTGCATTTCTATGTACGTTGGTTCAAGAAAATATGAAGGAAGTTAAATTTCACAATAGAAGAAAGATGAAAGACCATGCAGAACTAATCCAAATCCTAACAAATTTCTTCTATTTTGAATCAATTAGAAAGACAAAGCCAACACAAAAGAAAGAGTTCATAAAAATTTGAATTTTATATACGTTAACTGAAAAAAGTCTACACACTTCGTTATAAGTCGGAAATTGATTTCTGAGACTAAATCATAAATTAGATAAACTTATTTTTAACAGAAAAAGTTTGAAAATTGTATTGTAATGACAATTAGTATGTTCTAAGGCAGTATGTCTAGTAAAAATGGCATTTCTATGTATGTTGATTCAAGAAAATATGATGGAAGTCAAATTTCAATTTAAAAGAAGGACGAAAGACCAAACAGAACTGATCCAAATCCTAAGAAATTTCATCTATCTTGAATCAAATAGAAAGACAAAGCAAACAAAAAAGAAAGAGTTCATAAAAATGTTGAATTTTATATACGTTAACTCAAAAAAGTCTACACACTTCGTTATAAGTCGGAAATTGATTTCTGAGACTAAATCGTAAATTGGATAAACTCATTTTTAACAGAAAAAGTTTGAAAATTGTATTGTAATTACAATTAATATGTTCCAAGGCAATACGTCTAGTAAAAATTGTATTTCTATGTACGTTGATCCAAGAAAATATGAAGGAAGTCTAATTTCACAATAGAAGAAGGATGAAAGACCAAGAAGAACTAATCCAAATCCTAACAAATTTCTTCTATTTTGAATCAAATAGAAAGACAAAGCCGACACAAAAAGAAAGAGTTCATAAAAATGTTGAATTTTATTTACGTTATCTCAAAAAAGTCTACACACTTCGTTATAAGTCGGAACTTGATTTCTGAGACTAAATTGTAAACTAGATAGACTCATCTTTAATAAAAAAAGTTGGAAAAATGTATTGCAATTACGATTAATATGTTCTAAGGCAATACCTCGTAAAAATTGCATTTCTATGTACGTTGGTTCAAGAAAATATGAAGGAAGTTAAATTTACAATAGAAGAAAGATGAAAGACCATGCAGAACTAATCCAAATCCTAACAAATTTCTTCTATTTGAATCAATTAGAAAGACAAAGCCAACACAAAAGAAAGAGTTCATAAAAATTTGAATTTTATATACGTTAACTGAAAAAAGTCTACACACTTCGTTATAAGTCGGAAATTGATTTCTGAGACTAAATCATAAATTAGATAAACTTATTTTTAACAGAAAAAGTTTGAAAATTGTATTGTAATGACAATTAGTATGTTCTAAGGCAGTATGTCTAGTAAAAATGGCATTTCTATGTATGTTGATTCAAGAAAATATGAGGAAGTCAAATTTCAATTTAAAAGAAGGACGAAAGACCAAACAGAACTGATCCAAATCCTAAGAAATTTCATCTATCTTGAATCAAATAGAAAGACAAAGCAAACAAAAAAGAAAGAGTTCATAAAAATGTTGAATTTTATATACGTTAACTCAAAAAAGTCTACACACTTCGTTATAAGTCGGAAATTGATTTCTGAGACTAAATCGTAAATTGGATAAACTCATTTTTAACAGAAAAAGTTTGAAAATTGTATTGTAATTACAATTAATATGTTCCAAGGCAATACGTCTAGTAAAAATTGTATTTCTATGTACGTTGATCCAAGAAAATATGAAGGAAGTCTAATTTCACAATAGAAGAAGGATGAAAGACCAAGAAGAACTAATCCAAATCCTAACAAATTTCATCTATCTTGAATCAAATAGAATTACAAAGCCAACACAAAAAGAAAGAGTTCATAAAAATGTTGAATTTTATTACGTTAACTCAAAAAAGTCTACACACTTCGTTATAAGTCGGAACTTGATTTCTGAGACTAAATTGTAAACTAGATAAACTCATCTTTAACAAAAAAAAGTTTGAAAAATGTATTGCAATTACGATTAATATGTTCTAAGGCAGTATGTCTAGTAAAAATGGCATTTCTATGTATGTTGTTTCAAGAAAATATGAAGGAAGTCAAATTTCAATTTAAAAGAAGGACGAAAGACCAAACAGAACTAATCCAAATCCTAACAAATTTCATCTATCTTGAATCAAATAGAAAGACAAAGCAAACAAAAAAGAAAGAGTTCATAAAAATGTTGAATTTTATATACTTAACTCAAAAAAGTCTACACACTTCGTTATAAGTCGGAAATTGATTTCTGAGACTAAATCGTAAATTAGATAAACTCATTATTAACAGAAAAAGTTTGAAAATTGTATTGTAATTACAATTAATATGTTCTAAGGAAATATGTCTAGTAAAAATTGTATTTCTATGTACGTTGATCCAAGAAAATATGAAGGAAGTCTAATTTCACAATAGAAGAAGGATGAAAGACCAAGAAGAACTAATCCAAATCCTAACAAATTTCATCTATCTTGAATCAAATAGAATTACAAAGCCAACACAAAAAGAAAGAGTTCATAAAAATGTTGAATTTTATTTACGTTAACTCAAAAAAGTCTACACACTTCGTTATAAGTCGGAAATTGATTTCTGAGACTAAATTGTAAACTAGATAAACTCATTTTTAACAGAAAAAGTTTGAAAAATGTATTGTAATTACATTTAATATGTTCTAAGGCAATACGTCTAGTAAAAATTGTATTTCTATGTACGTTGATCCAAGAAAATATGAAGGAAGTCTAATTTCACAATAGAAGAAGGATGAAAGACCAAGAAGAACTAATCCAAATCCTAACAAATTTCTTCTATTTGAATCAAATAGAAAGACAAAGCCAACACAAAAAGAAAGAGTTCATAAAAATGTTGAATTTTATTTACGTAACTCAAAAAAGTCTACACACTTCGTTATAAGTCGGAACTTGATTTCTGAGACTAAATTGTAAACTAGATAAACTCATCTTTAAAAAAAAGTTGAAAAATGTATTGCAATTACGATTAATATGTTCTAAGGCAATACCTCTGGTAAAAATTGCATTTCTATGTACGTTGTTCAAGAAAATATGAAGGAAGTTAAATTTCACAATAGAAGAAAGATGAAAGACCATGCAGAACTAATCCAAATCCTAACAAATTTCTTCTATTTGAATCAATAGAAAGACAAAGCCAACACAAAAAGAAAGAGTTCATAAAAATTTGAATTTTATATACGTTAACTGAAAAAAGTCTACACACTTCGTTATAAGTCGGAAACTGATTTCTGAGACTAAATTGTAAACTAGATAAACTTATTTTTAACAGAAAAAGTTTGAAAATTGTATTGTAATGACAATTATATGTTCTAAGGCAGTATGTCTAGTAAAAATGGCATTTCTATGTATGTTGATTCAAGAAATATGAAGGAAGTCAAATTTCAATTTAAAAGAAGGACGAAAGACCAAACAGAACTGATCCAAATCCTAAGAAATTTCATCTATCTTGAATCAAATAGAAAGACAAAGCAAACAAAAAAAAAAGAGTTCATAAAAATGTTGAATTTTATATACGTTAACTCAAAAAAGTCTACACACTTCGTTATAAGTCGGAAATTGATTTATGAGACTAAATCGTAAATTAGATAAACTCATTTTTAACAGAAAAAGTTTGAAAATTGTATTGTAATTACAATTAATATGTTCCAAGGCAATACGTCTAGTAAAAATTGTATTTCTATGTACGTTGATCCAAGAAAATATGAAGGAAGTCTAATTTCACAATAGAAGAAGGATGAAAGACCAAGAAGAAATAATCCAAATCCTAACATTTCATCTATCTTGAATCAAATAGAAATAAAAGCCAACACAAAAAGAAAGAGTTCATAAAAATGTTGAATTTATTTACGTTAACACAAAAAAGTCTACACACTTCGTTATAAGTCGGAAATTGATTTCTGAGACTAAATTGTAAACTAGATAAACTCATTTTTAACAGAAAAAGTTTGAAAAATGTATTGTAATTACAGTTAATATGTTCTAAGGCAATACGTCTAGTAAAATTGTATTTCTATGTACGTTGATCCAAGAAAATATGAAGGAAGTCTAATATCACAATAGAAGAAGGATAAAGACCAAGAAGAACTAATCCAAATCCTAACAAATTTCATCTATCTTGAATCAAATAGAAAGACAAAGCCAACACAAAAAGAAACAGTTCATAAATAGATAATATTTTATACGTTAACTCAAAAAAGTCTACACACTTCGTTATAAGTCGGAAGTTTATTTCTGAGACTAAGTTGTAAACTAGATAAACTAATCTTTAACAGAAAAAGTTTGAAAAATGTATTGTAATCACAATTAATGTTCTAAGGCAGTATGTCTAGTAAAAATGGCATTTCTATATATGTTGTTTCAAGAAAATATGAAGGAAGTCAAATTTCAATTTAAAAGAAGGACGAAAACAAAACAGAACTTATCCAAATCCTAACAAATTTCATCTATCTTGAATCAAATAGAAAAACAAAGCAAACAAAAAAGAAAGAGTTCATAAAAATGTTGAATTTATATACGTTAACTCAAAAAAGTCTACACACTTGTTATAAGTCGGAAATTGATTTCTGAGACTAATCATAAATTACATAAACTCATTATTAACAGAAAAAGTTTGAAAATTGTATTGTAATTACATTAATATATTCTAAGGAAATACGTCTAGTAAACATTGTATTTCTATGTACGTTGATCCAAGAAAATATGAAGGAAGTCTAATTTCACAATAGAAGAAGGATGAAAGACCAAGAAGAACTAATCCAAATCCTAACAAATTTCATCTATCTTGAATCAAATAAATAAAAAGCCAACACAAAAAGAAAGAGTTCATAAAATGTTGAATTTTATTACGTTAACTCAAAAAAGTCTACACACTTCGTTATAAGTCGGAAATTGATTTCTGAGACTAAATTGTAAACTATAAACTCATTTTAACAGAAAAAGTTTGAAAAATGTATTGTAATTACAGTTAATATGTTCTAAGGCAATACGTCTAGTAAAAATTGTATTTCTATGTACGTTGATCCAAGAAAATATGAAGGAAGTCTAATTTCACAATAGAAGAAGGATGAAAGACCAAGAAGAACTAATCCAAATCCTAAAAATTTCATCTATCTTGAATCAAATAGAAAGACAAAGCCAACACAAAAAGAAAGAGTTCATAAAAATGTTGAATTTTATACGTTAACTCAAAAAAGTCTACACACTTCGTTATAAGTCGGAAATTGATTTCTGAGACTAAATTGTAAACTAGATAAACTCATCTTTAACAAAAAAGTTTGAAAATGTATTGTAATTACAATTAATATGTTCTAAGGCAATGTCTAGTAAAAATGCATTTCTATGTATGTTGTTCAAGAAAATATGAAGGAAGTCAAATTTCAATAAAGAAGGATGAAAGACCACAGAACTAATCCAAATCCTAACAAATTTCATCTATCTTGAATCAAATAGAAAGACAAAGCAAACAAAAAGAAAGAGTTCATAAAATGTTGAATTTTATACGTTAACTCAAAAAAGTCTACACACTTCGTTATAAGTCGGAAATTGATTTCTGAGACTAAATGTAAACTAGATAAACTCATTTTAACAGAAAAAGTTTGAAAATGTATTGTAATTACAATTAATATGTTCTAAGGAAATACGTCTAGTAAAAATTGTATTTCTATGTACGTTGATCCAAGAAAATATGAAGGAAGTCTAATTTCACAATAGAAGAAGGATGAAAGACCAAGAAGAACTAATCCAAATCCTAACAAATTTCATCTATCTTGAATCAAATAGAACAAAGCCAACACAAAAGAAAGAGTTCATAAAAATGTTGAATTTTATTACGTTAACTCAAAAAAGTCTACACACTTCGTTATAAGTCGGAAATTGATTTCTGAGACTAAATTGTAAACTAGATAAACTCATTTTAACAGAAAAAGTTTGAAAAATGTATTGTAATTACATTAATATGTTCTAAGGCAATACGTCTAGTAAAAATTGTATTTCTATGTACGTTGATCAAGAAAATATGAAGGAAGTCAAATTTCACAATAGAAGAAGGATGAAAGACCAAGAAGAACTAATCCAAATCCTAACAAATTTCTTCTATCTTGAATCAAATAGAAAGACAAAGCCAACACAAAAAGAAAGAGTTCATAAAAATGTTGAATTTTATTACGTTAACTCAAAAAAGTCTACACACTTCGTTATAAGTCGGAAATTGATTTCTGAGACTAAATTGTAAACTAGATAAACTCATCTTTAACAAAAAAGTTTGAAAAATGTATTGTAATTACATTAATATGTTCTAAGGCAATACTCTAGTAAAAATTGCATTTCTATGTACGTTGTTCAAGAAAATATGAAGGAAGTAAATTTCACAATAGAAGAAAGATGAAAGACCATGCAGAACTAATCCAAATCCTAACAAATTTCATCTATCTTGAATCAAATAGAAAGACAAAGCCAACACAAAAAGAAAGAGTTCATAAAATTTGAATTTTATATACGTTAACTAAAAAAGTCTACACACTTCGTTATAAGTCGGAAATTGATTTCTGAGACTAAATGTAAATTAGATAAACTCATTTTAACAGAAAAAGTTTGAAAATGTATTGTAATTACAATTAATAGTTCTAAGGCATATGTCTAGTAAAAATGCATTTCTATGTACGTTGATCAAGAATATGAAGGAAGTCAAATTTCAATTTAAAAGAAGGACGAAAGACCAAACAGAACTAATCCAAATCCTAACAAATTTCATCTATCTTGAATCAAATAGAAAGACAAAGCCAACAAAAAAGAAAGAGTTCATAAAAATGTTGAATTTTATATACGTTAACTCAAAAAAGTCTACACACTTCGTTATAAGTCGGAAATTGATTTCTGAGACTAAATGTAAATAGATAAATCATTTTAACAGAAAAAGTTTGAAAAATGTATTGTAATTACAATTAATATTTCAAGGAAATACGTCTAGTAAAAATTGTATTTCTATGTACGTTGATCCAAGAAAATATGAAGGAAGTCTCATTTCAATAGAAGAAGGATGAAAGACCAAGAAGAACTAATCCAAATCCTAACAAATTTCATCTATCTTGAATCAAATAGAAAGACAAAGCCAACACAAAAAGAAAGAGTTCATAAAAATGTTGAATTTTATTACGTTAACTCAAAAAAGTCTACACACTTCGTTATAAGTCGGAAATTGATTTCTGAGACTAAATTGTAAACTAGATAAACTCATCTTTAACAAAAAAGTTTGAAAAATGTATTGTAATTACAATTAATATGTTCTAAGGCAGTAGTCTAGTAAAAATTGCATTTCTATGTAGTTGTTCAAGAAAATATGAAGGAAGTCAAATTTAAAAAAGAAGGACGAAAGACCAAACAGAACTAATCCAAATCCTAACAAATTTCATCTATCTTGAATCAAATAGAAAGACAAAGCCAACACAAAAAGAAAGAGTTCATAAAAATGTTGAATTTTATTACGTTAACTCAAAAAAGTCTACACACTTCGTTATAAGTCGGAAATTGATTTCTGAGACTAAATTGTAAACTAGATAAACTCATTTTTAACAGAAAAAGTTTGAAAAATGTATTGTAATTACATTAATATGTTCTAAGGCAATACGTCTAGTAAAAATTGTATTTCTATGTACGTTGATCCAAGAAAATATGAAGGAAGTCTAATTTCACAATAGAAGAAGGATGAAAGACCAAGAAGAACTAATCCAAATCCTAACAAATTTCATCTATCTTGAATCAAATAGAATTACAAAGCCAACACAAAAAGAAAGAGTTCATAAAAATGTTGAATTTTATTTACGTTAACTCAAAAAAGTCTACACACTTCGTTATAAGTCGGAAATTGATTTCTGAGACTAAATTGTAAACTAGATAAACTCATTTTAACAGAAAAAGTTTGAAAAATATTGTAATTACAATTAATATGTTCTAAGGCAATATGTCTAGTAAAAATTGTATTTCTATGTACGTTGATCCAAGAAAATATGAAGGAAGTCTAATTTCACAATAGAAGAAGGATGAAAGACCAAGAAGAACTAATCCAAATCCTAACAAATTTCATCTATCTTGAATCAAATAGAAAGACAAAGCCAACACAAAAAGAAAGAGTTCATAAATATGTTAATTTTTATACGTTATCTCAAAAAAGTCTACACACTTCGTTATAAGTCGGAAGTTTATTTCTGAGACTAAATTGTAAACTAGATATTCTAATCTTTAACAGAAAAAGTTTGAAAAATGTATTGTAATCACAATTAATATGTTCTAAGGCAGTACGTCTAGTAAAAATTGCATTTCTATGTATCTTGATTCAAGAATATATGAAGGAAGTCAAATTTCATAATAGAAGAAGGACGAAAGACCAAGCAGAACTAATCCAAATCCTAACAAATTTCATCTATCTTGAATATAATAGAAAGACAAAGTCAACAAAAAAAAAGAGTTCATAAAAATGTTGAATTTTATATACGTTAACTCAAAAAAGTGTACACACTTCGTTATAAATCGGAAATTGATTTCTTAGACTAAATGGTAAGCTAGAGAAACTCATCTTTAATAGAAAAAGTTTGAAAAATATATTATAATTACAATTAATATGTCCTAAGGCAATACGTCTAGTAAGAATTGCATTTCTATGTACGTTGATTCAAGATTTTTTTTTTTTTTTTTTTTTTGATAAGTCAAAAATTATATTGCAAGAAACGATATTTACAAGATAGTTTAGGAGAAAAGAGGTCATAGAAACCCCAAAAACTCACACAAACTATTTAAAACGATAATAAATTACATTTGGAAACTCAATTGAACTTAAGAAATCTGGTCTTCCCTCAAAGTGAATACCTGCTCCTTCTTCTAACAAACAACCACGCTTAGCCATTCCATCCGCAGCAAAATTCGCTTCACGAAAAGTGTGTTCAAACCGAATAGCACCATATAAACCCTTAGCATTCAGCCATCTTTGTGTAGCAAACCATGGAACATTCCTCCTCCAAAGCCTTCAGCACCGAAGAAGAGTCTGATCTAATCAAAAAACGATCATAACCCCATTGAATTGCCCATTCAAGACCAACAATAATACCATATAACTCAGCCATATAGTTAGTCGCAATTCCTAAGCCAATACACATTGCCCCAACCACTTCCAAACTCGCATTTCTAGCCACAACACCAGCCCCTGCCACTCCCGGGTTTCCTCTTGAGGCACCATCAGTACACAACATCAATTCATTGTTATTAGGAGGCGTCCAATAACACTCCTTTGGATCTGAAATCTTCACTTTCCTATGCTTAACACGAAAGAAATCCAAAATTCTCAATTCTGCTACCGTATTGTACATAAAACTCTTCATTCTAACTGAGTATTCATGCATCAAATTGAACACTCTTTTTTGGAAAAAGGACCAGCAAGGAACTTTCTTCTCATATAGTTGATTCAAGAAAATATGAAGGAAGTCAAATTTCACAATAGTAGATGGATGAAAGACCAAGCAGAACTAATCCAAATCCTAAAAAATTTCATCTATCTTGAATCAAATAGAAAGAGAAAGCCAACACAAAAAGAAAGAGTTCATAAAAATGTTGAATTTTTATACGTTAACCCAAAAAAGTCTACACACTTCGTTATAAGACGGAAATTGGTTTCAGAGACTAAATTGTAAACTAGATAAACTCATATTTAATAGAAAAGGTTTTAAGAATGTATTGTAATCAGAAAAAATATGTTCTAAGGCATTACGTCTAGTAAAAATTGCCTTTTCTGTGTACGTTGATTCAAGAAAATATGAAGGAAAGCAAATTTCACAATAGAAGAAGGATGAAAGACCAAGAAGAACTAATCCAAATCCTAAAAATTTCATCTATCTTGAATCAAATAGAAAGAGAAAGCAACACAAAAAGAAAGAGTTCATAAAAATGTTGAATTTTATATACGTTAACTCAAAAAAGTCTGGAGAGACCCTTTTTTCTTTCATCTATAGAATTGGCTCATCATTTAGGCCATCTTAGGATGCGTCATGATGATTGAAGCACTTGTTAATGATCCCAGCACCTCTAATCAGAGTCATTCTAAGAAACTTTCGTTTGCTGATACAGTTAAGAAGAGGGTAACCCTAAATCCAACATCTGTTGATATTTCAAAGCTACCTAACCCTACTTTGGTTGATGGAGAACCTTCTCTTGAGATTCCTAATGATTTCTTCCAAGAGGGTTGTAAACCTTTTCCAAACAGTTTTATTGCTAGGTTAGATGCTACGGGTTTAAAGTTCAATGATGTTAAGAAAACCTAAAGATCAATGGAAGCTTGGCGTGAATAGGTGTAAGTTTGTGCCAATGAGTAAAGGTTTTTTTGTTATTATGTTATCCAGTTCAGATGATAAGGAGAAGATTCGTGCTTCAAACTGGTTTGTCAATCATCATGCGTTGAAGTTAATAGATTGGTACTCAGGGTTCAATTCAGAAAAGCAAAGACTTCTCATGTAGCTGTGTGGGTACGTTTTCCAGGGCTTCCAATGGAGTTATGGACAGAAAACTCGCTTCTTTCAATGGGAAATACTTTTGGAACACCAATTGTGGTGGATCAAAAGAACCCTAAATCTAGATTATGGACACTTTGCTTCTGTTTTGGTGGATATTGATTTTGCAAAACATATCCCTGAGCGTATTGCTTTAACTGCAGGTGGTAGAAAATTTTGGCAATATCAGGATATTCCTAATACTCCTAAGTTCTGTTTTGCTTGTAATATCATAGGGCATATTGATGATGAGTGTAAAAAGAAGAATAATGCATCTTCTAGTAGAGAAAGCTAAACAGTTTGAAGGTGTTCCATTGGCTAATAAGAAGAAAGGGAATAACCAACAATGGCAGGTTAAACAAAAGAAAGATGATGATGCAATTGCATCCAAAGAAGATATTGTTGCACGTAATAATTCTGTCAATGCAGGCCATGCAGTTACGACAGTTCAGTCTGGTAATCAGTCCGTGGGTGTTTTGGCAAAAGATAAAAACGCTCCTCCTGAAGTTGGTACAAATAATGAGCAGCATCAAACTAGTGTTGATGAAGATAACCGGTTGGAAACGGAGCTTGCTAAATCTGCTGCAGAGTTTCGTGAAGCTCAGATGAAGTTTATTCAGTGCAAGAATGCTATTGCAGCTAAGGAGGCTTTAGCTGTTCGTAAGAATCAGGAACCAAAATGCTCATGCAGACCATGCAGTTATTACGCAGGTAAACAAGCCAATGCAAACTCAGTCTGGGACTTCCGTGTCTAGGCTAAGTACTAAGGATGGAAAGTCGACCAAACAAGATATTGGTATTCAGGCCGTGAATAAGCAAAACAGCTCAGTGTCCAAGAAAATACGGAATCTCAGTCTATCACTAAGTCCGTGTTCACGCAGGATACTATTTTTCAGTTAGGGTCGAGTAGGGTAATACCATTCAGTCCGTATCAACAAGTCTGGGCCATTAAAACCTAACGCTACTGCTGGTAGTGTTGGTTTGGAATCAGGCGTTGGCACTTCTAATAATGAATGGACACCAGTAAAGGGTAAAAATTCGCTTAATAAAGGACTCCTTTCTCTTTTACTCCTTTTGAGAATGAGTTTACTCCTTTTGTGGATGCATTATTGCAAACTGAAGTTGTGGTTAAAAACAAATATGATGTACTATCATCTGAGTTAGGCCTTGATAATGTTAATATTGAGGAGGAGGAGGAACAAGTTTTGGAATCTAGTGACTCAATGTTAGTATGGGCCAACACAAAAAGAAAGAGTTCATAAAAATTTTGAATTTTATATACGTTAACTGAAAAAAGTCTACACACTTCGTTATAAGTCGGAAATTAATATCTGAGACTAAATCGTAAACTAGATAAACTCATCTTTAACAGAAAAAGTTTGAAAAATGTATTGAAATCACAATTAATATGTTCTAAGGCAGTACGTCTAGTAAAAATTGCATTTCTATGTACGTTGATTCAAGAAAATATGAAGGAAGTCAAATTTCACAATAGAAGAAGGATAAATGACCATAAAGAACTAATCCAAATCCTTACAAATTTCATCTATCTTGAATCAAATAGAAAGACAAAGCCAACACAAAAAGAAAGAGTTCAAAAATTGTTGAATTTTATATACGTTAACTCAAAAAAGTCTACACACTTCGTTATAAGTCCGAAATTGATTTCTGAGACTAAATTGTAAACTAGATAAACTCATCTTTAACATAAAAAGTTTGACAAATGTATTGTAATCACAAATAATATGTTCTAAGGCTTTACGTCTAGTAAAAATTGCATTTCTATGTACGTTGATTCAAGAAAATATGAAATTAGGAAAATTTCACAATAGAAGAAGGATGAAAGACCAAGAAGAACTAATCCAAATCCAAACAAATTTCTTCTATCTTGAATCAAATATAAAGACAAAACCAAAATAAAAAGAAAGAGTTCATAAAAATGTTGAATTTTATATACGTTAACTCAAAAAAGTCTACACACTTCGTTATAAGTCTGAAATTGATTTTTGAAACTAAATCGTAAACTAGATAAACTCATCTTTAACAGAAAAAGTTTGAAAAATATATTGTAATCACAAATAATATGTTCTAAAGCATTACGTCTAGTAAAATTTGCATTTCTATGTACGTTGATTCAAGAAAACATGAAGAAACAAAATTTCACAATAGAAGAAGGATGAAAGACCAAGCAGAACTAATCCAAATCCTAAAAAATTTCATCTATCTTGAATCAAATAGAAAGACAAAGCCAACAAAAAAGAAAGAGTTCATAAAAATGTTGAATTTTATATACGTTAACTCAAAAAAGTCTACACACTTCGTTATAAGTCGGATATTGATTTCTGAGACTAAATCGTAAATTAGATAAACTCATTTTTAACATAAAAATTTTGAAAAATGTAGTGTAATTACAATTAATATGTTCTAAGGCAATACGTATTATAAAAATTGTATTTCTATGTACTTTGATCCAAGAAAATATGAAGGAAGTCTAATTTCACAATAGAAGAAGGATGAAAGACCAAGAAGGACTAATCCAAATCCTAACAAATTTCATCTATCTTGAATCAAATAGAAAGACAAAGCCAACACAAAAAGAAAGAGTTCATAAAAATGTTGAATTTTATTTACGTTAACTCAAAAAAGTCTACACACTTCGTTATAAGTCGGAAATTGATTTCTGAGACTAAATCGTAAATTAGATAAACTCATTTTTAATAGAAAGAGTTTGAAAATTGTATTGTAATTACAATTAATATGTTCCAAGGCAATACGTCTAGTAAAAATTGTATTTCTATGTACGTTGATCCAAGAAAATATGAAGGAAGTCTAATTTCACAATAGAAGAAGGATGAAAGACAAAGAAGAACTATTCCAAATCCTAACAAATTTCATCTATCTTGAATCAAATAGAAAGACAAAGCCAACACAAAAAGAAAGAGTTCATAAAAATGTTGAAATTTATTTACGTTAACACAAAAAAGTCTACACACTTCGTTATAAGTCGGAAGTTTATTTCTGAGACTAAATTGTAAACTAGATAGACTCATCTTTAATAAAAAACAAGTTTGAAAAATGTATTGCAATTACGATTAATATGTTCTAAGGCAATACCTCTGGTAAAAATTGCATTTCTATGTACGTTGGTTCAAGAAAATATGAAGGAAGTTAAATTTCACAATAGAAGAAAGATGAAAGACCATGCAGAACTAATCCAAATCCTAACAAATTTCTTCTATTTTGAAACAATTAGAAAGACAAAGCCAACACAAAAAGAAAGAGTTCATAAAAATTTTGAATTTTATATACGTTAACTGAAAAAAGTCTACACACTTCGTTATAAGTCGGAAATTGATTTCTGATACTAAATCATAAATTAGATAAACTTATTTTTAACAGAAAAAGTTTGAAAATTGTATTGTAATGACAATTAGTATGTTCTAAGGCAGTATGTCTAGTAAAAATGGCATTTCTATGTATGTTGATTCAAGAAAATATGATGGAAGTCAAATTTCAATTTAAAAGAAGGACGAAAGACCAAACAGAACTGATCCAAATCCTAAGAAATTTCATCTATCTTGAATCAAATAGAAAGACAAAGCAAACAAAAAAGAAAGAGTTCATAAAAATGTTGAATTTTATATACGTTAACTCAAAAAAGTCTACACACTTCGTTATAAGTCGGAAATTGATTTCTGAGACTAAATCGTAAATTGGATAAACTCATTTTTAACAGAAAAAGTTTGAAAATTGTATTGTAATTACAATTAATATGTTCCAAGGCAATACGTCTAGTAAAAATTGTATTTCTATGTACGTTGATCCAAGAAAATATGAAGGAAGTCTAATTTCACAATAGAAGAAGGATGAAAGACCAAGAAGAACTAATCCAAATCCTAACAAATTTCATCTATCTTGAATCAAATAGAAATAAAAAGCCAACACAAAAAGAAAGAGTTCATAAAAATGATGAATTTTATTTACGTTAACTCAAAAAAGTCTACACACTTCGTTATAAGTCGTAAATTGATTTCTGAGACTAAATTGTAAACTAGGTAAACTCATTTTTAACAGAAAAAGTTTGAAAAATGTATTGTAATTACAGTTAATATGTTCTAAGGCAATACGTCTAGTAAAAATTGTATTTCTATGTACTTTGATCCAAGAAAATATGAAGGAAGTCTAATTTCACAATAGAAGAAGGATGAAAGACCAAGAAGAACTAATCCAAATCCTAAAAAATTTCTTCTATTTTGAATCAAATAGAAAGACAAATCCAACACAAAAAGAAAGAGTTCATCAAAATGTTGAATTTTATTTACGTTAACTCAAAAAAGTCTACACACTTCGTTATAAGTCGGAACTTGATTTCTGAGACTAAATTGTAAACTAGATAAACTCATCTTTAACAAAAAAAGTTTGGAAAATGTATTGCAATTACGATTAATATGTTCTAAGGCAGTATGTCTA
The DNA here is from genome assembly GCF_003573695.1 of Papaver somniferum. Classification (NCBI taxonomy): domain Eukaryota; kingdom Viridiplantae; phylum Streptophyta; class Magnoliopsida; order Ranunculales; family Papaveraceae; genus Papaver; species Papaver somniferum. Next base: position 603,135 of record NW_020649082.1, read on the forward strand.
GTAAAAATGGCATTTCTATGTATGTTGTTTCAAGAAAATATGAAGGAAGTCAAATTTCAATTTAAAAGAAGGACGAAAGACCAAACAGAACTAATCCAAATCCTAACAAATTTCATCTATCTTGAATCAAATAGAAAGACAAAGCAAACAAAAAAGAAAGAGTTCATAAAACTGTTGAATTTTATATACGTTACCTCAAAAAAGTATACACACTTCATTATAAGTCGGAAATTGATTTCTGAGACTAAATCGTAAATTAGATAAACTCATTATTTACAGAAAAAGTTTGAAAATTGTATTGTAATTACAATTAATATGTTCTAAGGAAATACGTCTAGTGAAAATTGTATTTCTATGTACGTTGATCCAAGAAAATATGAAGGAAGTCTAATTTCACAATAGAAGAAGGATGAAAGACCAAGAAGGACTAATCCAAATCCTAACAAATTTCATCTATCTTGAATCAAATAGAAAGACAAAGCCAACACAAAAAGAAAGAGTTCATAAAAATGTTGAATTTTATTTACGTTAACTCAAAAAAGTCTACACACTTCGTTATAAGTCGGAAATTGATTTCTGAGACTAAATCGTAAATTAGATAAACTCATTTTTAATAGAAAAAGTTTGAAAATTGTATTGTAATTACAATTAATATGTTCTAAGGCAATACGTCTAGTAAAAATTGTATTTCTATGTACGTTGATCCAAGAAAATATGAAGGAAGTCTAATTTCACAATAGAAGAAGGATGAAAGACCAAGAAGAACTAATCCAAATCCTAACAAATTTCATCTATCTTGAATCAAATAGAAAGACAAAGCTTACACAAAAAGAAAGAGTTCATAAATATGTTAATTTTTTATACGTTAACTCAAAAAAGTCTACACACTTCGTTATAAGTCGGAAGTTTATTTCTGAGACTAAGTTGTAAACTAGATAAACTAATCTTTAACAGAAAAAGTTTGAAAAATGTATTGTAATCACAATTAATATGTTCTAAGGCAGTGTGTCTAGTAAAAATGGCATTTCTATGTATGTTGATTCAAGAAAATATGAAGGAAGTCAAATTTCAATTTAAAAGAAGGACGAAAGACCAAACAGAACTAATCCAAATCCTAACAAATTTCATCTATCTTGAATCAAATAGAAAGACAAAGCAAACAAAAAAGAAAGAGTTCATAAAAATGTTGAATTTTATATACGTTACCTCAAAAAAGTATACACACTTCATTATAAGTCGGAAATTGATTTCTGAGACTAAATCGTAAATTAGATAAACTCATTATTTACAGAAAAAGTTTGAAAATTGTATTGTAATTACAATTAATATGTTCTAAGGAAATACGTCTAGTGAAAATTGTATTTCTATGTACGTTGATCCAAGAAAATATGAAGGAAGTCTAATTTCACAATAGAAGAAGGATGAAAGACCAAGAAGGACTAATCCAAATCCTAACAAATTTCATCTATCTTGAATCAAATAGAAAGACAAAGCCAACACAAAAAGAAAGAGTTCATAAAAATGTTGAATTTTATTTACGTTAACTCAAAAAAGTCTACACACTTCGTTATAAGTCGTAAATTGATTTCTGAGACTAAATTGTAAACTAGGTATATTCATTTTTAACAGAAAAAGTTTGAAAAATGTATTGTAATTACAGTTAATATGTTCTAAGGCAATACGTCTAGTAAAAATTGTATTTCTATGTACTTTGATCCAAGAAAATATGAAGGAAGTCTAATTTCACAATAGAAGAAGGATGAAAGACCAAGAAGAACTAATCCAAATCCTAAAAAATTTCTTCTATTTTGAATCAAATAGAAAGACAAAGCCAACACAAAAAGAAAGAGTTCATCAAAATGTTGAATTTTATTTACGTTAACTCAAAAAAGTCTACACACTTCGTTATAAGTCGGAACTTGATTTATGTGACTAAATTGTAAACTAGATAAACTCATCTTTAACAAAAAAAAGTTTGAAAAATGTATTGCAATTACGATTAATATGTTCTAAGGCAGTATGTCTAGTAAAAATGGCATTTCTATGTATGTTGTTTCAAGAAAATATGAAGGAAGTCAAATTTCAATTTAAAAGAAGGACGAAAGACCAAACAGAACTAATCCAAATCCTAACAAATTTCATCTATCTTGAATCAAATAGAAAGACAAAGCAAACAAAAAAGAAAGAGTTCATAAAAATGTTGAATTTTATATATTTTAACTCAAAAAAGTCTACACACTTCGTTATAAGTCGGAAATTGATTTCTGAGACTAAATCGTAAATTAGATAAACTCATTATTAACAGAAAAAGTTTGAAAATTGTATTGTAATTACAATTAATATGTTCTAAGGAAATATGTCTAGTAAAAATTGTATTTCTATGTACGTTGATCCAAGAAAATATGAAGGAAGTCTAATTTCACAATAGAAGAAGGATGAAAGACCAAGAAGAACTAATCCAAATCCCAACAAATTTCATCTATCTTGAATCAAATAGAATTACAAAGCCAACACAAAAAAGAAAGAGTTCATAAAAATGTTGAATTTTATTTACGTTAACTCAGAAAAGTCTACACACTTCGTTATAAGTCGGAAATTGATTTCTGAGACTAAATTGTAAACTAGATAAACTCATTTTTAACAGAAAAAGTTTGAAAAATGTATTGTAATTACATTTAATATGTTCTAAGGCAATACGTCTAGTAAAAATTGTATTTCTATGTACGTTGATCCAAGAAAATATGAAGGAAGTCTAATTTCACAATAGAAGAAGGATGAAAGACCAAGAAGAACTAATCCAAATCCTAACAAATTTCTTCTATTTTGAATCAAATAGAAAGACAAAGCCAACACAAAAAGAAATAGTTCATAAAAATGTTGAATTTTATTTATATTAACTCAAAAAAGTCTACACACTTCGTTATAATTCGGAACTTGATTTCTGAGACTAAATTGTAAACTAGATAAACTCATCTTTAACAAAAAATTTTGAAAAATGTATTGCAATTACGATTAATATGTTCTAAGGCAATACCTGTGCTAAAAATTGCATTTCTATCTACGTTGGTTCAAGAAAATATGAAGGAAGTTAAATTTCACAATAGAAGAAAGATGAAAGACCATGCAGAACTAATCCAAATCCTAACAAATTTCATCTATCTTGAATCAATTAGAAAGACAAAGCCAACACAAAAAGAAAGAGTTCATAAAAATTTTGAATTTTATATACGTTAACTGAAAAAAGTCTACACACTTCGTTATAAGTCGGAAATTGATTTCTGAGACTAAATCGTAAATTAGATAAACTCATTTTTAACAGAAAAAGTTTGAAAATTGTATTGTAATGACAATTAATAAGTTCTAAGGCAGTATGTCTAGTAAAAATGTCATTTCTATGTATGTTGATTCAAGAATATATGAAGGAAGTCAAATTTCAATTTAAAAGAAGGACGAAAGACCAAACAGAACTGATCCAAATCCTAAGAAATTTCATCTATCTTGAATCAAATAGAAAGACAAAGCAAACAAAAAAGAAAGAGTTCATAAAAATGTTGAATTTTTTATAGGTTAACTCAAAAAAGTCTACACACTTCGTTATAAGTCGGAAATTGATTTCTGAGACTAAATCGTAAATTGGATAAATTCATTTTTAACAGAAAAAGTTTGAGAATTGTATTGTAATTACAATTAATATGTTCCAAGGAAATACGTCTAGTAAAAATTGTATTTCTATGTACGTTGATCCAAGAAAATATGAAGGAAGTCTCATTTCACAATAGAAGAAGGATGAAAGACCAAGAAGTTTTTTTTTGCTAAATCCAGTGAAAGACCAAGAAGAACTAATCCAAATCCTAACAAATTTCATCTATCTTGAATCAAATAGAAATGCAAAGCCAACACAAAAAGAAATAGTTCATAAAAATGTTGAAATTTATTTACGTTAACACAAAAAAGTCTACACACTTCGTTATAAGTCGGAAATTGATTTCTGAGACTAAATTGTAAACTAGATAAACTCATTTTAAACAGAAAAAGTTTGAAAAATGTATTGTAATTACAGTTAATATGTTCTAAGGCAATACGTCTAGTAAAAATTGTATTTCTATGTACGTTGATCCAAGAAAATATGAAGGAAGTCTAATTTCACAATAGAAGAAGGATGAAAGACCAAGAAGAACTAATCCAAATCCTAACAAATTTCATCTATCTTGAATCAAATAGAAAGATAAAGCCAACACAAAAAGAAAGAGTTCATAAAAATGTTGAATTTTAATTACGTTAACTCAAAAAAGTCTACACACTTCGTTATTAGTCGGAAATTGATTTCTGAGACTAAATTGTAAACTAGATAAACTCATTTTTAACAGAAAAAGTTTGAAAAGTGTATTCTAATTACAGTTAATATGTTCTAAGTCAATACATCTAGTAAAAATTGCATTTCTATGTAAGTTAATTCAAGAAAATATGAAGGAAGTCAAATTTCACAATAGAAGAAGGATGAAAGACCAAGAAAAACTAATCCAAATCCTAACAAATTTCTTCTATTTGAATCAAATAGAAACACAAAGCCAACACAAAAAGAAAGAGTTCATAAAAATGTTGAATTTTATTTACGTTAACTCAAAAAAGTCTACACACTTCGTTATAAGTCGGAAATTGATTTCTGAGACTAAACTGTAAACTAGACAAACTCATTTTTAACATAAAAAGTTTGAAAAATGTATTGTAATTACAGTTAATATGTTCTAAGGCAATACATCTAGTAAAAATTGTATTTCTATGTACGTTGATCCAAGAAAATATGAAGGAAGTCTAATTTCACAATAGAAGAAGAATGAAAGACCAAGAAGAACTAATCAAAATCCTAACAAATTTCTTCAATTTGAATCAAATAGAAAGACAAAGCCAACACAAAAATAAAGAGTTCATAAAAATGTTGAATTTTATTTACGTTAACTCAAAAAAGTCTACCCACTTCGTTATAAATCGGAACTTGATTTCTGAGACTAAATTGTAAACTAGATAAACTCATTTTTAACAGAAAAAGTTTGAAAAATGTATTGTAATTACAGTTAATATGTTCTAAGGCAATATGTCTAGTAAAAATTGTATTTCTATGAACGTTGATCCAAGAAAATATGAAGGAAGTCTAATTTCACAATAGAAGAAGGATGAAAGACCAAGAAGAGCTAATCCAAATCCTAACAAATTTCATCTATCTTGAATCAAATAGAAAGACAAAGCCAACACAAAAACAAAGAGTTCATAAAAATGTTGAATTTTATTTACGTTAACTCAAAAAAGTCTACGCACTTCGTTATAAGTTGGAAGTTTATTTCTGAGACTAAATTGTAAACTAGATAAACTAATCTTTAACAGAAAAAGTTTGAAAAATGTATTGTAATCACAATTAATATGTTCTAAGGCAGTATGTCTAGTATCAATGGCATTTCTATGTATTTTGATTCAAGAATATATGAAGGAAGTCAAATTTCAATTTAAAAGAAGGACGAAAGACCAAACAGAACTAATCCAAATCCTAAGAAATTTCATCTATCTTGAATCAAATAGAAAGACAAAGCAAACAAAAAAGAAAGAGTTTATAAAAATGTTGAATATTATATACGTTAACTCAAAAAAGTCTACACACTTCGTTATAAGTCGGAAATTGATTTCTGAGACTAAATCGTAAATTAGATAAACTCATTTTTAACAGAAAAAGTTAATTACAATTAATATGTTCCAAGGCAATACGTATAGTAAAAATTGTATTTCTATGTACGTCGATCCAAGAAAATATGAAGGAAGTCTAATTTCACAATAGAAGAAGGATGAAAGACCAAGAAGAACTAATCCAAATCCTAACAAATTTCATCTATCTTGAATCAAATAGAAATACAAAGCCAACATAAAAAGAAAGAGTTCATAAAAATGTTGAATTTTATTTACATTAACACAAAAAAGTCTACACACTTCGTTATAAGTCGGAAATTGATTTCTGAGACTAAAATGTAAACTAGATAAACTCATTTTTAACATAAAAAGTTTGAAAAATGTATTGTAATTACAGTTAATATGTTCTAAGGCAATACATCTAGTAAAAATTGTATTTCTATATACGTTGATCCAAGAAAATATGAAGGAAGTCTAATTTCACAATAGAATAAGAATGAAAGACCAAGAAGAACTAATCAAAATCCTAACAAATTTCTTCAAATTGAATCAAATAGAAAGACAAAGCCAACACAAAAAGAAAGAGTTCATAAAAATGTTGAATTTTATTTACGTTAACTCAAAAAAGTCTACCCACTTCGTTATAAATCGGAACTTGATTTCTGAGACTAAATTGTAAATAGATAACTCATCTTTAAAACAAAAAGTTTGAAAAATGTATTGCAATTACGATTAATATGTTCTAAGGCAATACCTCTCGTAAAAATTGCATTTCTATGTACGTTGGTTCAAGAAAATATGAAGGAAGTCAAATTTCACAATAGAAGAAAGATGAAAGACCATGCAGAACTAATCCAAATCCTTCCAAATTTCATCTATCTTGAATCACTTAGAAAGACAAAGCCAACACAAAAAGAAAGAGTTCATAAAAATTTTGAATTTTATATACGTTAACTGAAAAAAGTCTACTAAATCGTAAATTAGATAAACTCATTTTTAACAGAAAAAGTTTGAAAATTGTATTGTAATTACAATTAATATGTTCTAAGGCAATACATCTAGTAAAAATTGTATTTCTCTGTAAGTTGATCCAAGAAAATATGAAGGAAATCTAATTTCACAATAGAAGAAGGATGAAAGACCAAGAAAACTAATCCAAATCCTAACAAATTTCATCTATCTTGAATCAAATAGAAATACAAAGCCAACACAAAAACAAAGAGTTCATAAATATGTTAATTTTTTATACGTTAACTCAAAAAAGTCTATGCACTTCGTTATAAGTTGGAAGTTTATTTCTGAGACTAAATTGTAAACTAGATAAACTAATCTTTAACAGAAAAAGTTTGAAAAATGTATTGTAATCACAATTGATATGTTCTAAGGCGGTATGTCTAGTATCAATGGCATTTCTATGTATTTTGATTCAAGAATATATGAAGGAAGTCAAATTTCAATTTAAAAGAAGGACGAAAGACCAAACAGAACTAATCCAAATCCTAAGAAATTTCATCTATCTTGAATCAAATAGAAAGACAAAGCAAACAAAAAAGAAAGAGTTTATAAAAATGTTGAATTTTATTTACGTTAACTCAAAAAAGTCTACACACTTCGTTATAAGTCGGAAATTGATTTCTGAGACTAAATCGTAAATTAGATAAACTCATTTTTAACAGAAAAAGTTAATTACAATTAATATGTTCCAAGGCAATACGTATAGTAAAAATTGTATTTCTATGTACGTCGATCCAAGAAAATATGAAGGAAGTCTAATTTCACAATAGAAGAAGGATGAAAGACCAAGAAGAACTAATCCAAATCCTAACAAATTTCATCTATCTTGAATCAAATAGAAATACAAAGCCAACATAAAAAGAAAGAGTTCATAAAAATGTTGAATTTTATTTACATTAACACAAAAAAGTCTACACACTTCGTTATAAGTCGGAAATTGATTTCTGAGACTAAATTGTAAACTAGATAAACTCATTTTTAACAGAAAAAGTTTGAAAAATGTATTGTAATTACAGTTAATATGTTCTAAGGCAATACGTCTAGTAAAAATTGTATTTCTATGTACGTTGATCCAAGAAAATATGAAGGAAGTCTAATTTCACAATAGAAGAAGGATGAAAGACCAAGAAGAACTAATCTAAATCCTAACAAATTTCATCTATCTTGAATCAAATAGAAAGACAAAGCCAACACAAAAAGAAAGAGTTCATAAAAATGTTGAATTTTATTTACGTTAACTCAAAAAAGTCTACACACTTCGTTATAAGCCGGAAATTGATTTCTGAGACTAAATTGTAAACTAAATAAACTCATTTTTAACATAAAAAGTTTGAAAAATGTATTGTAATTACAGTTAATATGTTCTAAGGCAATACGTCTAGTAAAAATTGTATTTCTATGTACGTTGATCCAAGAAAATATGAAGGAAGTCTAATTTCACAATAGAAGAAGGATGAAAGACCAAGAAGAACTAATCTAAATCCTAACAAATTTCATCTATCTTGAATCAAATAGAAAGACAAAGCCAACACAAAAAGAAAGAGTTCATAAAAATGTTGAATTTTAATTACGTTAACTCAAAAAAGTCTACACACTTCGTTATAAGTCGGAAATTGATTTCTGAGACTAAATCGTAAATTAGATAAACTCATTTTTAACAGAAAAAATTTGAAAATTGTATTGTAATGACAATTAATAAGTTCTAAGGCAGTATGTCTAGTAAAAATGGCATTTCTATGTATGTTGATTCAAGAATATATGAAGGAAGTCAAATTTCAATTTAAAAGAAGGACGAAAGACCAAACAGAACTGATCCAAATCCTAAGAAATTTCATCTATCTTGAATCAAATAGAAAGACAAAGCAAACAAAAAAGAAAGAGTTCATAAAAATGTTGAATTTTATATACGTTAACTCAAAAAAGTCTACACACTTCGTTATAAGTCGGAAATTGATTTCTGAGACTAAATCGTAAATTGGATAAATTCATTTTTAACAGAAAAAGTTTGAGAATTGTATTGTAATTACAATTAATATGTTCCAAGGAAATACGTCTAGTAAAAATTGTATTTCTATGTACGTTGATCCAAGAAAATATGAAGGAAGTCTCATTTCACAATAGAAGAAGGATGAAAGACCAAGAAGTTTTTTTTTGCTAAATCCAGTGAAAGACCAAGAAGAACTGATCCAAATCCTAACAAATTTCATCTATCTTGAATCAAATAGAAATGCAAAGCCAACACAAAAAGAAAGAGTTCATAAAAATGTTGAAATTTATTTACGTTAACACAAAAAAGTCTACACACTTCGTTATAAGTCGGAAATTGATTTATGAGACTAAATTGTAAACTAGATAAACTCATTTTAAACAGAAAAAGTTTGAAAAATGTATTGTAATTACAGTTAATATGTTCTAAGGCAATACGTCTAGTAAAAATTGTATTTCTATGTACGTTGATCCAAGAAAATATGAAGGAAGTCGAATTTCACAATAGAAGAAGGATGAAAGACCAAGAAGAACTAATCCAAATCCTAACAAATTTCATCTATCTTGAATCAAATAGAAAGATAAAGCCAACACAAAAAGAAAGAGTTCATAAAAATGTTGAATTTTAATTACGTTAACTCAAAAAAGTCTACACGCTTCGTTATTAGTCGGAAATTGATTTCTGAGACTAAATTGTAAACTAGATAAACTCATTTTTAACAGAAAAAGTTTGAAAAGTGTATTCTAATTACAGTTAATATGTTCTAAGGCAATACGTCTAGTAAAAATTGCATTTCTATGTAAGTTAATTCAAGAAAATATGAAGGAAGTCAAATTTCACAATAGAAGAAGGAAGAAAGACCAAGAAAAACTAATCCAAATCCTAACAAATTTCTTCTATTTGAATAAAATAGAAACACAAAGCCAACACAAAAAGAAAGAGTTCATAAAAATGTTGAATTTTATTTACGTTAACTCAAAAAGTCTACACACTTCGTTATAAGTCGGAAATTGATTTCTGAGACTAAACTGTAAACTAGATAAACTCATTTTTAACATAAAAAGTTTGAAAAATGTATTGTAATTACAGTTAATATGTTCTAAGGCAATACATCTAGTAAAAATTGTATTTCTATGTACGTTGATCCAAGAAAATATGAAGGAAGTCTAATTTCACAATAGAAGAAGAATGAAAGACCAAGAAGAACTAATCAAAATCCTAACAAATTTCTTCAATTTGAATCAAATAGAAAGACAAAGCCAACACAAAAAGAAAGAGTTCATAAAAATGTTGAATTTTATTTACGTTAACTCAAAAAAGTCTACCCACTTCGTTATAAATCGGAACTTGATTTCTGAGACTAAATTGTAAATAGATAACTCATCTTTAAAACAAAAAGTTTGAAAAATGTATTGCAATTACGATTAATATGTTCTAAGGCAATACCTCTCGTAAAAATTGCATTTCTATGTACGTTGGTTCAAGAAAATATGAAGGAAGTCAAATTTCACAATAGAAGAAAGATGAAAGACCATGCAGAACTAATCCAAATCCTTCCAAATTTCATCTATCTTGAATCACTTAGAAAGACAAAGCCAACACAAAAAGAAAGAGTTCATAAAAATTTTGAATTTTATATACGTTAACTGAAAAAAGTCTACACACTTCGTTATAAGTCGGAAATTGATTTTTGAGACTAAATCGTAAATTAGATAAACTCATTTTTAACAGAAAAAGTTTGAAAAATGTATTGTAATTACAGTTGATATGTTCTAAGGCAATACGTCTAGTAAAAATTGTATTTCTATGTACGTTGATCCAAGAAAATATGAAGGAAGTCGAATTTCACAATAGAAGAAGGATGAAAGACCAAGAAGAACTAATCCAAATCCTAACAAATTTCATCTATCTTGAATCAAATAGAAAGATAAAGCCAACACAAAAAGAAAGAGTTCATAAAAATGTTGAATTTTAAATACGTTAACTCAAAAAAGTCTACACACTTCGTTATTAGTCGGAAATTGATTTCTGAGACTAAATTGTAAACTAGATAAACTCATTTTTAACAGAAAAAGTTTGAAAAGTGTATTCTAATTACAGTTAATATGTTCTAAGGCAATACGTCTAGTAAAAATTGCATTTCTATGTAAGTTAATTCAAGAAAATATGAAGGAAGTCAAATTTCAATTTAAAAGAAGGACGAAAGACCAAACAGAACTGATCCAAATCCTAAGAAATTTCATCTATCTTGAATCAAATAGAAAGACAAAGCAAACAAAAAAGAAAGAGTTCATAAAAATGTTGAATTTTATATACGTTAACTCAAAAAAGTCTACACACTTCGTTATAAGTCGGAAATTGATTTCTGAGACTAAATCGTAAATTGGATAAATTCATTTTTAACAGAAAAAGTTTGAGAATTGTATTGTAATTACAATTAATATGTTCCAAGGAAATACGTCTAGTAAAAATTGTATTTCTATGTACGTTGATCCAAGAAAATATGAAGGAAGTCTCATTTCACAATAGAAGAAGGATGAAAGACCAAGAAGAGCTAATCCAAATCCTAACAAATTTCATCTATCTTGAATCAAATAGAAAGACAAAGCCAACACAAAAACAAAGAGTTCATAAAAATGTTGAATTTTAATTACGTTAACTCAAAAAAGTCTACACACTTCGTTATTAGTCGGAAATTGATTTATGAGACTAAATTGTAAACTAGATAAACTCATTTTTAACAGAAAAAGTTTGAAAAGTGTATTCTAATTACAGTTAATATGTTCTAAGGCAATACGTCTAGTAAAAATTGCATTTCTATGTAAGTTAATTCAAGAAAATATGAAGGAAGTCAAATTTCACAATAGAAGAAGGATGAAAGACCAAGAAAAACTAATCCAAATCCTAACAAATTTCTTCTAATTGAATAAAATAGAAACACAAAGCCAACACAAAAAGAAAGAGTTCATAAAAATGTTGAATTTTATTTACGTTAACTCAAAAAAGTCTACACACTTCGTTATAATTCGGAAATTGATTTCTGAGACTAAACTGTAAACTAGATAAACTCATTTTTAACATAAAAAGTTTGAAAAATGTATTGTAATTACAGTTAATATGTTCTAAGGCAATACATCTAGTAAAAGTTGTATTTCTATGTACGTTGATCCAAGAAAATATGAAGGAAGTCTAATTTCACAATAGAAGAAGAATGAAAGACCAAGAAGAACTAATCAAAATCCTAACAAATTTCTTCAATTTGAATCAAATAGAAAGACAAAGCCAACACAAAAAGAAAGAGTTCATAAAAATGTTGAATTTTATTTACGTTAACTCAAAAAAGTCTACCCACTTCGTTATAAATCGGAACTTGATTTCTGAGACTAAATTGTAAATAGATAACTCATCTTTAAAACAAAAAGTTTGAAAAATGTATTGCAATTACGACTAATATGTTCTAAGGCAATACCTCTCGTAAAAATTGCATTTCTATGTACGTTGGTTCAAGAAAATATGAAGGAAGTCAAATTTCACAATAGAAGAAAGATGAAAGACCATGCAGAACTAATCCAAATCCTTCCAAATTTCATCTATCTTGAATCACTTAGAAAGACAAAGCCAACACAAAAAGAAAGAGTTCATAAAAATTTTGAATTTTATATACGTTAACTGAAAAAAGTCTACACACTTCGTTATAAGTCGGAAATTGATTTCTGAGACTAAATCGTAAATTAGATAAACTCATTTTTAACAGAAAAAGTTTGAAAATTGTATTGTAATTACAATTAATATGTTCCAAGGCAATACGTATAGTAAAAATTGTATTTCTATGTACGTCGATCCAAGAAAATATGAAGGAAGTCTAATTTCACAATAGAAGAAGGATGAAAGACCAAGAAGAACTAATCCAAATCCTAACAAATTTCATCTATCTTGAATCAAATAGAAATACAAAGCCAACATAAAAAGAAAGAGTTCATAAAAATGTTGAATTTTATTTACATTAACACAAAAAAGTCTACACACTTCGTTATAAGTCGGAAATTGATTTCTGAGACTAAATTGTAAACTAGATAAACTCATTTTTAACAGAAAAAGTTTGAAAAATGTATTGTAATTACAGTTAATATGTTCTAAGGCAATACGTCTAGTAAAAATTGTATTTCTATGTACGTTGATCCAAGAAAATATGAAGGAAGTCTAATTTCACAATAGAAGAAGGATGAAAGACCAAGAAGAACTAATCCAAATCCTAACAAATTTCATATATCTTGAATCAAATAGAAAGACAAAGCTAACACAAAAAGAAAGAGTTCATAAATATGTTAATTTTTTATACGTTAACTCAAAAAAGTCTACACACTTCGTTATAAGTCGGAAGTTTATTTCTGAGACTAAGTTGTAAACTAGATAAACTAATCTTTAACAGAAAAAGTTTGAAAAATGTATTGTAATCACAATTAATATGTTCAAAGGCAGTATGTCTAGTAAAAATGGCATTTCTATGTATGTTGATTCAAGAAAATATGAAGGAAGTCAAATTTCAATTTAAAAGAAGGACGAAAGACCAAACAGAACTAATCCAAATCCTAACAAATTTCATCTATCTTGAATCAAATAGAAAGACAAAGCCAACACAAAAAGAAAGAGTTCATAAAAATGTTGAATTTTATTTACGTTAACTCAAAAAAGTCTAAACACTTCGTTATAAGCCGGAAATTGATTTCTGAGACTAAATTGTAAACTAGATAAACTCATTTTTAACATAAAAAGTTTGAAAAATGTATTTTAATTACAGTTAATATGTTCTAAGGCAATACGTCTAGTAAAAATTGTATTTCTATGTACGTTGATCCAAGAAAATATGAAGGAAGTCTAATTTCACAATAGAAGAAGGATGAAAGACCAAGAAGAACTAATCCAAATCCTAACAAATTTCATCTATCTTGAATCAAATAGAAAGACAAAGCCAACACAAAAAGAAAGAGTTCATAAAAATGTTGAATTTTAATTACGTTAACTCAAAAAAGTCTACACACTTCGTTATAAGTCAGAAATTGATTTCTGAGACTAAATTGTAAACTAGATAAACTCATTTTTTACTAGAAAAAGTTTGAAAAATGTATTGTAATTACAGTTAATATGTTCTAAGGCAATACGTCTAGTAAAAATTGCATTTCTATGTACGTTGATTCAAGAAAATATGAAGGAAGTCAAATTTCACAATAGAAGAAAGATGAAAGGCCAAGAAGAACTAATCCAAATCATAACAAATTTCTTCTATTTGAATCAAATAGAAAGACAAAGCCAACACAAAAAGAAAGAGTTCATAAAAATGTTGAATTTTAATTACGTTAACTCAAAAAAGTCTACAAACTTCGTTATAAGTCGGAACTTGATTTCTGAGACTAAATTGTAAACTAGATAAACTCATCTTTAACACAAAAAGTTTGAAAAATGTATTGCAATTACGATTAATATGTTATAAGGCAATACCTCTAGTAAAAATTGCATTTCTATGTACGTTGGTTCAAGAAAATATGAAGGAAGTCAAATTTCACAATAGAAGAAAGATGAAAGACCATGCAGAACTAATCCAAATCCTTCCAAATTTCATCTATCTTGAATCACTTAGAAAGACAAAGCCAACACAAAAAGAAAGAGTTCATAAAAATTTTGAATTTTATATACGTTAACTGAAAAAAGTCTACACACTTCGTTATAAGTCGGAAATTGATTTTTGAGACTAAATCGTAAATTAGATAAACTCATATTTAAAAGAAAAAGTTTGAAAATTGTATTGTAATTACAATTAATATGTTCTAAGGCAATACGTCTAGTAAAAATTGTATTTCTCTGTAAGTTGATCCAAGAAAATATGAAGGAAATCTAATTTCACAATAGAAGAAGGATAAATGACCATGCAGAACTAATCCAAATCCTTACAAATTTCATCTATCTTGAATCAAATAGAAAGACAAAGCCAACACAAAAAGAATGAGTTCATAAAAATGTTGTATTTTATATACGTTAACTCAAAAAAGTCTACACACTTCGTTATAAGTCCGAAATTGATTTCTGAGACTAAGTTGTAAACTAGATAAACTCATCTTTAACATAAAAAGTTTGACAAATGTATTGTAATCACAAATAATATGTTCTAAGGCTTTACGTCTAGTAAAAATTGCATTTTTATGTACGTTGATTCAAGAAAATATGAAATTAGGAAAATTTCACAATAGAATAAGGATGAAAGACCAAGAAGAACTAATCCAAATCCAAACAAATTTCTTCTATCTTGAATCAAATATAAAGACAAAACCGAAAGAAAAAGAAAGAGTTCATAAAAATGTTGAATTTTATATACGTTAACTCAAAAAAGTCTACACACTTCGTTATAAGTCTGAAATTGATTTTTGAAACTAAATCGTAAACTAGATAAACTCATCTTTAACAGAAAAAGTTTGAAAAATGTATTGTAATCACAAATAATATGTTCTAAAGCATTACGTCTAGTAAAAATTGCATTTCTATGTACGTTGATTCAAGAAAATATGAAGGAAGGCAAATTTCGCAATAGAAGAAGGATGAAAGACCAAGCAGAACTAATCCAAATCCTAACAAATTTCATTATCTTGAATCAAATAGAAAGACAAAGCCAACAAAAAAGAAAGAGTTCCTAAAAATGTTGAATTTTATATACGTTAACTCAAAAAAGTCTACACACTTCGTTATAAGTCGGAAATTGATTTCTGAGACTAAATCGTAAATTAGATAAACTCATTTTTAACAGAAAAAGTTTGAAAAATGTATTTTAATTATAATTAATATGTTCTAAGGCAATACGTATAGTAAAAATTGTATTTCTATCTACGTTGATCCAAGAAAATATGAATGAAGGCAAATTTCGCAATAGAAGAAGGATGAAATACCAAGCAGAACTAATCCAAATCCTAACAAATTTCATTATCTTGAATCAAATAGAAAGACAAAGCCAACAAAAAAGAAAGAGTTCCTAAAAATGTTGAATTTTATATACGTTAACTCAAAAAAAGTCTACACACTTCGTTATAAGTCGGAAATTGATTTCTGAGACTAAATCGTAAATTAGATAAACTCATTTTTAACAGAAAAAGTTTGAAAAATGTATTTTAATTATAATTAATATGTTCTAAGGCAATACGTATAGTAAAAATTGTATTTCTATCTACGTTGATCCAAGAAATATGAAGGAAGGCAAATTTCGCAATAGAAGAAGGATGAAATACCAAGCAGAACTAATCCAAATCCTAACAAATTTCATTATCTTGAATCAAATAGAAAGACAAAGCCAACAAAAAAGAAAGAGTTCCTAAAAATGTTGAATTTTATATACGTTAACTCAAAAAAAGTCTACACACTTCGTTATAAGTCGGAAATTGATTTCTGAGACTAAATCGTAAATTAGATAAACTCATTTTTAACAGAAAAAGTTTGAAAAATGTATTTTAATTATAATTAATATGTTCTAAGGCAATACGTATAGTAAAAATTGTATTTCTATGTACGTTGATCCAAGAAAATATGAAGGAAGTCTAATTTCACAATAGAAGAAATATGAAAGACCAAGAAGAACTAATCCAAATCCTAACAAATTTCATCTATCTTGAATCAAAAAGAAAGACAAAGCCAGCACAAAAAGAAAGAGTTCATAAAAATGTTGAATTTTATTTACGTTAACTCAAAAAAGTCTACACACTTCGTTATAAGTCGGAAATTGATTCTGAGACTAAATTGTAAACTAGATAAACTCATTTTTAACAGAAAAAGTTTGAAAAATGTATTGTAATTTTAGTTAATATGTTCTAAGGAAATACGTCTAGTAAAAATTGTATTTCTATGTACGTTGATCCAAGAAAATATGAAGGAAGTCTAATTTCACAATAGAAGAAAGGTGAAAGACCAAGAAGAACTAATCCAAATCCTAACAAATTTCATCTATCTTGAATCAAATAGAAAGACAAAGCCAACACAAAAATAAAGAGTTCATAAATATGTTAATTTTTTATACGTTAACTCAAAAAAGTCTACACACTTCGTTATAAGTCGGAAGCTTATTTCTGAGACTAAATTGTAAACTAGATAAACTAATCTTTAATAGAAAAAGTTTGAAAAACGTATTGTAATCACAATTAATATGTTCTAAGGCAGTATGTCTAGTAAAAATTGCATTTCTATGTATGTTGATTCAACAACATATGAAGGAAGTCAAATTTCAATTTAAAGAAGGACGAAAGACCAAACAGAACTAATCCAAATCCTAACTAATTTCATCTATCTTGAATCAAATAGAAAGACAAAGCCAAAAAAATAGAAAGAGTTCATAAAAATGTTGAATTTTATATACGTTAACTCAAAAAAGTCTACACACTTCGTTATAAGTCGGTAATTGATTTCTGAGACTAAATCGTAAATAAGATAAACTCATTTTTAACAGAAAAAGTTTGAAAATTGTATTGTAATTACAATTAATATGTTCTAAGGCAATATGTCTAGTAAAATTTGTATTTCTATGTACGTTGATCCAAGAAAATATGAAGGAAGTCTAATTTCACAATAGAAGAAGGATGAAAGACCAAGAAGAACTAATCCAAATCCTAACAAATTTCATCTATCTTGAATCAAATAGAAAGACAAAGCCAACACAAAAAGAAAGAGTTCATAAAAATGTTGAATTTTATTTACGTTAACTCAAAAAAATCTACACACTTCGTTATAAGTCGGAAATTGATTTCTGAGACTAAATTGTAAACTAGATAAACTCATTTTTAACCGAAAAAGTTTGAAAAATGTATTGTAATTACAGTTTATATGTTCTAAGGCAATACGTCTAGTAAAAATTGTATTTCTATGAACGTTGATCCAAGAAAACATGAAGGAAGTCTAATTTCACAATAGAAGAAGGATGACAGACCAAGAAGAACTAATCCAAATCCTAAAAAAATTAATCTATCTTGAATCAAATAGAAAGACAAAGCCAACACAAAAAGAAAGAGTTCATAAAAATGTTGATTTTTATTTACGTTAACTCAAAAAAGTCTACACACTTCGTTATAAGTCGGAAATTGATTTCTGAGACTAAATTGTAAACTAGATAAACTCATTATTAACAGAAAAAGTTTGAAAAATATATTGTAATTACAGTTAATATGTTCTAAGGCAATACGTCTAGTAAAAATTGTATTTCTATGTACGTTGATCCAAGAAAATATGAAGGAAGTCTAATTTCACAATAGAAGAAGGATGAAAGACCAAGAAGAACTAATCCAAATCCTAACAAATTTCATCTATCTTGAATCAAATAGAAAGACAAAGCCAACACAAAAAGAAAGAGTTCATAAAAATGTTGAATGTTGTATACGTTAACTCAAAAAAGTCTACACACTTCGTTAAAAGTCGGAAATTATTTCTGAGAATAAATTGTAAATTAGATAAACTCATTTTTAACAGAAAAAGTTTGAAAAATGTATTGTAATTACAATTAATATGTTCTAAGGCAATACGTCTAGTAAAAATTGTATTTCTATGTACGCTGATCCAAGAAAATATGAAGGAAGTCTAATTTCACAATAGAAGAAGGATGAAAGACCAAGAAGAACTAATCCAAATCTTAACAAATTTCATCTATCTTGAATCAAATAGAAAGACAAAGCCAACACAAAAAGAAAGAGTTCATAAAAATGTTGAATTTTATTTACGTTAACTCAAAAAAGTCTACACACTTCGTTATAAGTCGGAAATTGATTTCTGAGACTAAATTTTAAACTAGATAAACTCATTTTTAACAGAAAAAGTTTGAAAAATGTATTGTAATTACAATTAATATGTTCTAAGGCAATACGTCTAGTAAAAATTGTATTTATGTGTACATTGATCCAAGAAAATATGAAGGAAGTCTAATTTCACAATAGAAGAAGGATGAAAGACCAAGAAGAACTAATCCAAATCCTAATAAATTTCATCTATATTGAATCAAATAGAAAGACAAAGCCAACACAAAAAGAAAGAGTTCATATATATGTTAATTTTTTTATACGTTAACTCAAAATAGTCTACACAATACGGCTATTCTCAAAATAATCTACACAATACGGATGTATTTACTTACTTTTGCGGGGAATTTAAACGTCTATTCTCAAAATTTCAGCGCTAAAAAAACAGCTCGTTTTATTCAATATCTATCTGGGGTAAAGAAAGACAGAACGTAATCAACAAGAAGTTCTTTTTATCAACAACGAAAAAAAACCAAAGAGTTACTTTTTTTTCGAAGAAAGCATATTCAATTGATAGGAATGTAAAAAAAGGAACACAACCGCTTATTACATTTACTCATTTTAAAAATAAAGAAAATAATCCATATCCTTATGAATCGGAAAATACTATGCTTTTTCCCCTTCTTATATTAGGATTCGTTACTTTGTGTGTTGGGTTTATCAGAATTCCTTTTGGTTATAGAGGAATGGATTTGAATATATTATCAAATTTGTTAACTCCATTTATAAACCTTTTACATTCAAATTCGAGCAATTCCGTTGATTGGTATGAATTTCTTACAAATGCAATTTTGTCAGTCAGTATAGCTTATTTAGGAATATTTTTTGCGTTCTTTTTATATAGGCATGTTTATTCATTTTTACAGAATTTGGACTTAATTAATTCATTTGTTAAAATGGGGCCTAAAAGAGGTCTTTGGGACAAAATAGTAAATGTGATATATAATTGGTCATATAATCGAGTGACATTGCTTCTTCATGATTCAATGATCGAAAACACAGGTCAATTTAAACGATCCCGTGAAATGGAATATAAACCCATACCAAGAACATTGCTCTATTGCCATTTCACAATTAATATGTTCTAAAGCAGTACGTCTAGTAAAAATTGCATTTCTATGTACGTTGATTCAAGAATATATGAAGGAAGTCAAATTTCACAATATAAGAAGGACGAAAGAGCAAGCAAAACTAATCCAAATCCTAACAAATTTCATCTATCTTGAATCAAATAGAAAGGCGAAGCCAACACAAAAAGGAAAGAGTTCATATAAATGTTGAATTTTATATACGTTAACTCAAAAAAGTCTACACACTTCGTTATAAGTCGGAAAATGATTTCTTAGACTAAATGGTAAACTAGATAAACTCATCTTTAATAGAAAAAGTTTGAAAAATGTATTGCGATTACAATTAATATGTTCTAAGGCAATACGTCAAGTAAAAATTGCATTTCTATGTACGTTGATTCAAGAAAATATGAAGGAAGGCAAATTTCACAATAGAAGAAGGATGAAAGACCATGCAGAACTAATCCAAATCCTAAAAATTTCATCTATCTTGAATCAAATAGAAAGACAAACCAACACAAAAAGAAAGAGTTCATAAAAATGTTGAATTTTTTATACGTTAACTCAAAAAAGTCTGCCTACTTCGTTATAAGTCGGAAATTGATTTCCGAGACTAAATTGTAAACTAGATAAACTCATCTTAAACATAAAAAGTTTGAAAAATGTATTGTAATCACAAATAATATGTTATAAGTCAATACCTCTAGTAAAAATTACATTTTTATGTACGTTGATTCAAGAAATATGAAATTAAGAAAATTTCACAATAAAAGAAGGATGAAAGACCAAGAAGAACTAATCCAAATCCTAATGAATTTCATCTATCTTGAATCAAATAGAAAGACAAAACCATCACAGAAAAAGAAAGAGTTCATAAAAATGTTGAATTTTATATACGTTAACTCAAAAAAGTCTACACACTTCGTTATAAGTCCGAAATTGATTTCTGAGACTAAATTGTAAACTAGATAAACTCATCTTTAACAGAAAAAGTTTGAAAAATGTATTGTAATCACAAATAATATGTTCTAAGGCATTGCGTCTAGTAAAAATTGCATTTCTATGTACGTTGATTCAAGAAAATATGAAGGAAGTCAAATTTCACAATAGAAGAAGAATGAAAGACCAGAAATAACTAATCCAAATTCTAACAAATTTCATCTATTTGAATCAAATTGAAAGACAAAGCCAATACAAAAATAAAGAGTTCATAAAAATGTTGATTTTTTTTACGTTAACTCAAAAAAGTCTATACACTTCGTTATAAGTCGGAAGTTGATTTCTGAGACTAAATTGTAAACTAGATAAACTCATGTTTAACATAAAAAGTTTGAAAAATGTATTGTAATAACAATTAATATGTTCTAAAGAAGTACGTCTAGTAAAAATTGCATTCCTATGTATGTTGATTCAAGAATATATGAAGGTAGTCAAATTTCACAATAGAAGAAGGACGAAAGAGCAAGCAAAACTAATCCAAATTCTAACCAATTTCATCTATCTTGAATCAAATAGAAAGGCAAAGCCAACACAGAAAGAAAGAGTTCATAAAAATGTTGAATTTTATATACGTTAACTCAAAAAAGTCTACACACTTTGTTATAAGTCGGAAATTGATTTCTGAGACTAAATGGCAAACTAGATAAACTCATCTTTAATAGAAAAAGTTTGAAAAATGTATTGTGATTACAATTAATATGTTCTAAGGCAATACGTCTAGTAAAAATTGCATTTCTATGTACGTTGATTCAAGAAAATATGAAGGAAGGCAAATTTCACAATAGAAGAAGGATGAAAGACCATGCAGAACTAATCCAAATCCTAAAAAATTTCATCTATCTTGAATCAAATAGAAAGACAAACCAACACAAAAAGAAAGAGTTCATAAAAATGTTGAATTTTTTATACGTTAACTCAAAAAAGTCTACCTACTTCGTTATAAGTCGGAAATTGATTTCCGAGACTAAATTGTAAACTAGATAAACTGATCTTTAACATAAAAAGTTTGAAAAATGTATTGTAATCACAAATAATATGTTCTAAGGCAATACCTCTAGTAAAAATTACATTTTTATGTACGTTGATTCAAGAAATACGAAATTAAGAAAATTTCACAATAAAAGAAGGTTGAAAGACCAAGAAGAACTAATCCAAATCCTAACGAATTTCATCTATCTTGAATCAAATAGGAAGACAAAACCATCACAGAAAAAGAAAGAGTTCATAAAAATGTTGAATTTTATATACGTTAACTCAAAAAAGTCTACACACTTCGTTATAAGTCCGAAATTGATTTCTTAGACTAAATGGTAAACTAGATAAACTCATCTTTAATAGAAAAAGTTGAAAAATGTATTGTGATTACAATTAATATGTTCTAAGGCAATACGTCAAGTAAAAATTGCATTTCTATGTACGTTGATTCAAGAAAATATGAAGGAAGGCAAATTTCACAATAGAAGAAGGATGAAAGACCATGCAGAACTAATACAAATCCTAAAAATTTCATCTATCTTGAATCAAATAGAAAGACAAACCAACACAAAAAGAAAGAGTTCATAAAAATGTTGAATTTTTTATACGTTAACTCAAAAAAGTCTACCCACTTCGTTATAAGTCGGAATTTGATTTCCGAGACTAAATTGTAAACTAGATAAACTCTTCTTTAACAGAAAAAGTTTGAAAAACGTATTGTAATCACAATTAATATGTTCTAAGGCAGTATGTCTAGTAAAAATTGCATTTCTATGTATGTTGATTCAACAACATATGAAGGAAGTTAAATTTCAATTTAAAGAAGGACGAAAGACCAAACAGAACTAATCCAAATCCTAACTAATTTCATCTATCTTGAATCAAATAGAAAGACAAAGCCAAAAAAATAGAAAGAGTTCATAAAAATGTTGAATTTTATATACGTTAACTCAAAAAAGTCTACACACTTCGTTATAAGTCGGTAATTGATTTCTGAGACTAAATCGTAAATAAGATAAACTCATTTTTAACAGAAAAAGTTTGAAAATTGTATTGTAATTACAATTAATATGTTCTAAGGCAATATGTCTAGTAAAATTTGTATTTCTATGTACGTTGATCCAAGAAAATATGAAGGAAGTCTAATTTCACAATAGAAGAAGGATGAAAGACCAAGAAGAACTAATCCAAATCCTAACAAATTTCATCTATCTTGAATCAAATAGAAAGACAAAGCCAACACAAAAAGAAAGAGTTCATAAAAATGTTGAATTTTATTTACGTTAACTCAAAAAAATCTACACACTTCGTTATAAGTCGGAAATTGATTTCTGAGACTAAATTGTAAACTAGATAAACTCATTTTTAACCGAAAAAGTTTGAAAAATGTATTGTAATTACAGTTTATATGTTCTAAGGCAATACGTCTAGTAAAAATTGTATTTCTATGAACGTTGATCCAAGAAAACATGAAGGAAGTCTAATTTCACAATAGAAGAAGGATGACAGACCAAGAAGAACTAATCCAAATCCTAAAAAAATTAATCTATCTTGAATCAAATAGAAAGACAAAGCCAACACAAAAAGAAAGAGTTCATAAAAATGTTGATTTTTATTTACGTTAACTCAAAAAAGTCTACACACTTCGTTATAAGTCGGAAATTGATTTCTGAGACTAAATTGTAAACTAGATAAACTCATTATTAACAGAAAAAGTTTGAAAAATATATTGTAATTACAGTTAATATGTTCTAAGGCAATACGTCTAGTAAAAATTGTATTTCTATGTACGTTGATCCAAGAAAATATGAAGGAAGTCTAATTTCACAATAGAAGAAGGATGAAAGACCAAGAAGAACTAATCCAAATCCTAACAAATTTCATCTATCTTGAATCAAATAGAAAGACAAAGCCAACACAAAAAGAAAGAGTTCATAAAAATGTTGAATGTTGTATACGTTAACTCAAAAAAGTCTACACACTTCGTTAAAAGTCGGAAATTATTTCTGAGAATAAATTGTAAATTAGATAAACTCATTTTTAACAGAAAAAGTTTGAAAAATGTATTGTAATTACAATTAATATGTTCTAAGGCAATACGTCTAGTAAAAATTGTATTTCTATGTACGCTGATCCAAGAAAATATGAAGGAAGTCTAATTTCACAATAGAAGAAGGATGAAAGACCAAGAAGAACTAATCCAAATCTTAACAAATTTCATCTATCTTGAATCAAATAGAAAGACAAAGCCAACACAAAAAGAAAGAGTTCATAAAAATGTTGAATTTTATTTACGTTAACTCAAAAAAGTCTACACACTTCGTTATAAGTCGGAAATTGATTTCTGAGACTAAATTTTAAACTAGATAAACTCATTTTTAACAGAAAAAGTTTGAAAAATGTATTGTAATTACAATTAATATGTTCTAAGGCAATACGTCTAGTAAAAATTGTATTTATGTGTACATTGATCCAAGAAAATATGAAGGAAGTCTAATTTCACAATAGAAGAAGGATGAAAGACCAAGAAGAACTAATCCAAATCCTAATAAATTTCATCTATATTGAATCAAATAGAAAGACAAAGCCAACACAAAAAGAAAGAGTTCATATATATGTTAATTTTTTTATACGTTAACTCAAAATAGTCTACACAATACGGCTATTCTCAAAATAATCTACACAATACGGATGTATTTACTTACTTTTGCGGGGAATTTAAACGTCTATTCTCAAAATTTCAGCGCTAAAAAAACAGCTCGTTTTATTCAATATCTATCTGGGGTAAAGAAAGACAGAACGTAATCAACAAGAAGTTCTTTTTATCAACAACGAAAAAAAACCAAAGAGTTACTTTTTTTTCGAAGAAAGCATATTCAATTGATAGGAATGTAAAAAAAGGAACACAACCGCTTATTACATTTACTCATTTTAAAAATAAAGAAAATAATCCATATCCTTATGAATCGGAAAATACTATGCTTTTTCCCCTTCTTATATTAGGATTCGTTACTTTGTGTGTTGGGTTTATCAGAATTCCTTTTGGTTATAGAGGAATGGATTTGAATATATTATCAAATTTGTTAACTCCATTTATAAACCTTTTACATTCAAATTCGAGCAATTCCGTTGATTGGTATGAATTTCTTACAAATGCAATTTTGTCAGTCAGTATAGCTTATTTAGGAATATTTTTTGCGTTCTTTTTATATAGGCATGTTTATTCATTTTTACAGAATTTGGACTTAATTAATTCATTTGTTAAAATGGGGCCTAAAAGAGGTCTTTGGGACAAAATAGTAAATGTGATATATAATTGGTCATATAATCGAGTGACATTGCTTCTTCATGATTCAATGATCGAAAACACAGGTCAATTTAAACGATCCCGTGAAATGGAATATAAACCCATACCAAGAACATTGCTCTATTGCCATTTCACAATTAATATGTTCTAAAGCAGTACGTCTAGTAAAAATTGCATTTCTATGTACGTTGATTCAAGAATATATGAAGGAAGTCAAATTTCACAATATAAGAAGGACGAAAGAGCAAGCAAAACTAATCCAAATCCTAACAAATTTCATCTATCTTGAATCAAATAGAAAGGCGAAGCCAACACAAAAAGGAAAGAGTTCATATAAATGTTGAATTTTATATACGTTAACTCAAAAAAGTCTACACACTTCGTTATAAGTCGGAAAATGATTTCTTAGACTAAATGGTAAACTAGATAAACTCATCTTTAATAGAAAAAGTTTGAAAAATGTATTGCGATTACAATTAATATGTTCTAAGGCAATACGTCAAGTAAAAATTGCATTTCTATGTACGTTGATTCAAGAAAATATGAAGGAAGGCAAATTTCACAATAGAAGAAGGATGAAAGACCATGCAGAACTAATCCAAATCCTAAAAATTTCATCTATCTTGAATCAAATAGAAAGACAAACCAACACAAAAAGAAAGAGTTCATAAAAATGTTGAATTTTTTATACGTTAACTCAAAAAAGTCTGCCTACTTCGTTATAAGTCGGAAATTGATTTCCGAGACTAAATTGTAAACTAGATAAACTCATCTTAAACATAAAAAGTTTGAAAAATGTATTGTAATCACAAATAATATGTTATAAGTCAATACCTCTAGTAAAAATTACATTTTTATGTACGTTGATTCAAGAAATATGAAATTAAGAAAATTTCACAATAAAAGAAGGATGAAAGACCAAGAAGAACTAATCCAAATCCTAATGAATTTCATCTATCTTGAATCAAATAGAAAGACAAAACCATCACAGAAAAAGAAAGAGTTCATAAAAATGTTGAATTTTATATACGTTAACTCAAAAAAGTCTACACACTTCGTTATAAGTCCGAAATTGATTTCTGAGACTAAATTGTAAACTAGATAAACTCATCTTTAACAGAAAAAGTTTGAAAAATGTATTGTAATCACAAATAATATGTTCTAAGGCATTGCGTCTAGTAAAAATTGCATTTCTATGTACGTTGATTCAAGAAAATATGAAGGAAGTCAAATTTCACAATAGAAGAAGAATGAAAGACCAGAAATAACTAATCCAAATTCTAACAAATTTCATCTATTTGAATCAAATTGAAAGACAAAGCCAATACAAAAATAAAGAGTTCATAAAAATGTTGATTTTTTTTACGTTAACTCAAAAAAGTCTATACACTTCGTTATAAGTCGGAAGTTGATTTCTGAGACTAAATTGTAAACTAGATAAACTCATGTTTAACATAAAAAGTTTGAAAAATGTATTGTAATAACAATTAATATGTTCTAAAGAAGTACGTCTAGTAAAAATTGCATTCCTATGTATGTTGATTCAAGAATATATGAAGGTAGTCAAATTTCACAATAGAAGAAGGACGAAAGAGCAAGCAAAACTAATCCAAATTCTAACCAATTTCATCTATCTTGAATCAAATAGAAAGGCAAAGCCAACACAGAAAGAAAGAGTTCATAAAAATGTTGAATTTTATATACGTTAACTCAAAAAAGTCTACACACTTTGTTATAAGTCGGAAATTGATTTCTGAGACTAAATGGCAAACTAGATAAACTCATCTTTAATAGAAAAAGTTTGAAAAATGTATTGTGATTACAATTAATATGTTCTAAGGCAATACGTCTAGTAAAAATTGCATTTCTATGTACGTTGATTCAAGAAAATATGAAGGAAGGCAAATTTCACAATAGAAGAAGGATGAAAGACCATGCAGAACTAATCCAAATCCTAAAAAATTTCATCTATCTTGAATCAAATAGAAAGACAAACCAACACAAAAAGAAAGAGTTCATAAAAATGTTGAATTTTTTATACGTTAACTCAAAAAAGTCTACCTACTTCGTTATAAGTCGGAAATTGATTTCCGAGACTAAATTGTAAACTAGATAAACTGATCTTTAACATAAAAAGTTTGAAAAATGTATTGTAATCACAAATAATATGTTCTAAGGCAATACCTCTAGTAAAAATTACATTTTTATGTACGTTGATTCAAGAAATACGAAATTAAGAAAATTTCACAATAAAAGAAGGTTGAAAGACCAAGAAGAACTAATCCAAATCCTAACGAATTTCATCTATCTTGAATCAAATAGGAAGACAAAACCATCACAGAAAAAGAAAGAGTTCATAAAAATGTTGAATTTTATATACGTTAACTCAAAAAAGTCTACACACTTCGTTATAAGTCCGAAATTGATTTCTTAGACTAAATGGTAAACTAGATAAACTCATCTTTAATAGAAAAAGTTGAAAAATGTATTGTGATTACAATTAATATGTTCTAAGGCAATACGTCAAGTAAAAATTGCATTTCTATGTACGTTGATTCAAGAAAATATGAAGGAAGGCAAATTTCACAATAGAAGAAGGATGAAAGACCATGCAGAACTAATACAAATCCTAAAAATTTCATCTATCTTGAATCAAATAGAAAGACAAACCAACACAAAAAGAAAGAGTTCATAAAAATGTTGAATTTTTTATACGTTAACTCAAAAAAGTCTACCCACTTCGTTATAAGTCGGAATTTGATTTCCGAGACTAAATTGTAAACTAGATAAACTCTTCTTTAACAGAAAAAGTTTGAAAAACGTATTGTAATCACAATTAATATGTTCTAAGGCAGTATGTCTAGTAAAAATTGCATTTCTATGTATGTTGATTCAACAACATATGAAGGAAGTTAAATTTCAATTTAAAGAAGGACGAAAGACCAAACAGAACTAATCCAAATCCTAACTAATTTCATCTATCTTGAATCAAATAGAAAGACAAAGCCAAAAAAATAGAAAGAGTTCATAAAAATGTTGAATTTTATATACGTTAACTCAAAAAAGTCTACACACTTCGTTATAAGTCGGTAATTGATTTCTGAGACTAAATCGTAAATAAGATAAACTCATTTTTAACAGAAAAAGTTTGAAAATTGTATTGTAATTACAATTAATATGTTCTAAGGCAATATGTCTAGTAAAATTTGTATTTCTATGTACGTTGATCCAAGAAAATATGAAGGAAGTCTAATTTCACAATAGAAGAAGGATGAAAGACCAAGAAGAACTAATCCAAATCCTAACAAATTTCATCTATCTTGAATCAAATAGAAAGACAAAGCCAACACAAAAAGAAAGAGTTCATAAAAATGTTGAATTTTATTTACGTTAACTCAAAAAAATCTACACACTTCGTTATAAGTCGGAAATTGATTTCTGAGACTAAATTGTAAACTAGATAAACTCATTTTTAACCGAAAAAGTTTGAAAAATGTATTGTAATTACAGTTTATATGTTCTAAGGCAATACGTCTAGTAAAAATTGTATTTCTATGAACGTTGATCCAAGAAAACATGAAGGAAGTCTAATTTCACAATAGAAGAAGGATGACAGACCAAGAAGAACTAATCCAAATCCTAAAAAAATTAATCTATCTTGAATCAAATAGAAAGACAAAGCCAACACAAAAAGAAAGAGTTCATAAAAATGTTGATTTTTATTTACGTTAACTCAAAAAAGTCTACACACTTCGTTATAAGTCGGAAATTGATTTCTGAGACTAAATTGTAAACTAGATAAACTCATTATTAACAGAAAAAGTTTGAAAAATATATTGTAATTACAGTTAATATGTTCTAAGGCAATACGTCTAGTAAAAATTGTATTTCTATGTACGTTGATCCAAGAAAATATGAAGGAAGTCTAATTTCACAATAGAAGAAGGATGAAAGACCAAGAAGAACTAATCCAAATCCTAACAAATTTCATCTATCTTGAATCAAATAGAAAGACAAAGCCAACACAAAAAGAAAGAGTTCATAAAAATGTTGAATGTTGTATACGTTAACTCAAAAAAGTCTACACACTTCGTTAAAAGTCGGAAATTATTTCTGAGAATAAATTGTAAATTAGATAAACTCATTTTTAACAGAAAAAGTTTGAAAAATGTATTGTAATTACAATTAATATGTTCTAAGGCAATACGTCTAGTAAAAATTGTATTTCTATGTACGCTGATCCAAGAAAATATGAAGGAAGTCTAATTTCACAATAGAAGAAGGATGAAAGACCAAGAAGAACTAATCCAAATCTTAACAAATTTCATCTATCTTGAATCAAATAGAAAGACAAAGCCAACACAAAAAGAAAGAGTTCATAAAAATGTTGAATTTTATTTACGTTAACTCAAAAAAGTCTACACACTTCGTTATAAGTCGGAAATTGATTTCTGAGACTAAATTTTAAACTAGATAAACTCATTTTTAACAGAAAAAGTTTGAAAAATGTATTGTAATTACAATTAATATGTTCTAAGGCAATACGTCTAGTAAAAATTGTATTTATGTGTACATTGATCCAAGAAAATATGAAGGAAGTCTAATTTCACAATAGAAGAAGGATGAAAGACCAAGAAGAACTAATCCAAATCCTAATAAATTTCATCTATATTGAATCAAATAGAAAGACAAAGCCAACACAAAAAGAAAGAGTTCATATATATGTTAATTTTTTTATACGTTAACTCAAAATAGTCTACACAATACGGCTATTCTCAAAATAATCTACACAATACGGATGTATTTACTTACTTTTGCGGGGAATTTAAACGTCTATTCTCAAAATTTCAGCGCTAAAAAAACAGCTCGTTTTATTCAATATCTATCTGGGGTAAAGAAAGACAGAACGTAATCAACAAGAAGTTCTTTTTATCAACAACGAAAAAAAACCAAAGAGTTACTTTTTTTTCGAAGAAAGCATATTCAATTGATAGGAATGTAAAAAAAGGAACACAACCGCTTATTACATTTACTCATTTTAAAAATAAAGAAAATAATCCATATCCTTATGAATCGGAAAATACTATGCTTTTTCCCCTTCTTATATTAGGATTCGTTACTTTGTGTGTTGGGTTTATCAGAATTCCTTTTGGTTATAGAGGAATGGATTTGAATATATTATCAAATTTGTTAACTCCATTTATAAACCTTTTACATTCAAATTCGAGCAATTCCGTTGATTGGTATGAATTTCTTACAAATGCAATTTTGTCAGTCAGTATAGCTTATTTAGGAATATTTTTTGCGTTCTTTTTATATAGGCATGTTTATTCATTTTTACAGAATTTGGACTTAATTAATTCATTTGTTAAAATGGGGCCTAAAAGAGGTCTTTGGGACAAAATAGTAAATGTGATATATAATTGGTCATATAATCGAGTGACATTGCTTCTTCATGATTCAATGATCGAAAACACAGGTCAATTTAAACGATCCCGTGAAATGGAATATAAACCCATACCAAGAACATTGCTCTATTGCCATTTCACAATTAATATGTTCTAAAGCAGTACGTCTAGTAAAAATTGCATTTCTATGTACGTTGATTCAAGAATATATGAAGGAAGTCAAATTTCACAATATCAGAAGGACGAAAGAGCAAGCAAAACTAATCCAAATCCTAACAAATTTCATCTATCTTGAATCAAATAGAAAGGCGAAGCCAACACAAAAAGCAAAGAGTTCATATAAATGTTGAATTTTATATACGTTAACTCAAAAAAGTCTACACACTTCGTTATAAGTCGGAAAATGATTTCTTAGACTAAATGGTAAACTAGATAAACTCATCTTTAATAGAAAAAGTTTGAAAAATGTATTGTGATTACAATTAATATGTTCTAAGGCAATACGTCTAGTAAAAATTGCATTCCTATGTATGTTGATTCAAGAATATATGAAGGTAGTCAAATTTCACAATAGAAGAAGGACGAAAGAGCAAGCAAAACTAATCCAAATTCTAACCAATTTCATCTATCTTGAATCAAATAGAAAGACAAAACCATCACAGAAAAAGAAAGAGTTCATAAAAATGTAGAATTTTATATACGTTAACTCAAAAAAGTCTACACATTTTGTTATAAGTCGGAAGTTGATTTCTGAGACTAAATGGTAAACTAGATAAACTCATCTTTAATAGAAAAAGTTTGAAAAATGTATTGTGATTACAATTAATATGTTCTAAGGCAATACGTCTAGTAAAAATTGCATTTCTATGTACGTTGATTCAAGAAATATGAAGGAATGCAAATTTCACAATAGAAGAAGGATGAAAGACCATGCAGAACTAATCCAAATCCTAAAAAATTTCATCTATCTTGAATCAAATAGAAAGACAAACCAACACAAAAAGAAAGAGTTCATAAAAATGTTGAATTTTTTATACGTTAACTCAAAAAAGTCTACCTACTTCGTTATAAGTCGGAAATTGATTTCCGAGACTAAATTGTAAACTAGAACTGATCTTTAACATAAAAAGTTTGAAAAATGTATTGTAATCACAAATAATATGTTCTAAGGCAATACCTCTAGTAAAAATTACATTTTTATGTACGTTGATTCAAGAAATACGAAATTAAGAAAATTTCACAATAAAAGAAGGTTGAAAGACCAAGAAGAACTAATCCAAATCCTAACGAATTTCATCTATCTTGAATCAAATAGAAAGACAAAACCATCACAGAAAAAGAAAGAGTTCATAAAAATGTTGAATTTTATATACGTTAACTCAAAAAAGTCTACACACTTCGTTATAAGTCCGAAATTGATTTCTTAGACTAAATGGTAAACTAGATAAACTCATCTTTAATAGAAAAAGTTGAAAAATGTATTGTGATTACAATTAATATGTTCTAAGGCAATACGTCAAGTAAAAATTGCATTTCTATGTACGTTGATTCAAGAAAATATGAAGGAAGGCAAATTTCACAATAGAAGAAGGATGAAAGACCATGCAGAACTAATACAAATCCTAAAAATTTCATCTATCTTGAATCAAATAGAAAGACAAACCAACACAAAAAGAAAGAGTTCATAAAAATGTTGAATTTTTTATACGTTAACTCAAAAAAGTCTACCCACTTCGTTATAAGTCGGAATTTGATTTCCGAGACTAAATTGTAAACTAGATAAACTCTTCTTTAACAGAAAAAGTTTGAAAAACGTATTGTAATCACAATTAATATGTTCTAAGGCAGTATGTCTAGTAAAAATTGCATTTCTATGTATGTTGATTCAACAACATATGAAGGAAGTTAAATTTCAATTTAAAGAAGGACGAAAGACCAAACAGAACTAATCCAAATCCTAACTAATTTCATCTATCTTGAATCAAATAGAAAGACAAAGCCAAAAAAATAGAAAGAGTTCATAAAAATGTTGAATTTTATATACGTTAACTCAAAAAAGTCTACACACTTCGTTATAAGTCGGTAATTGATTTCTGAGACTAAATCGTAAATAAGATAAACTCATTTTTAACAGAAAAAGTTTGAAAATTGTATTGTAATTACAATTAATATGTTCTAAGGCAATATGTCTAGTAAAATTTGTATTTCTATGTACGTTGATCCAAGAAAATATGAAGGAAGTCTAATTTCACAATAGAAGAAGGATGAAAGACCAAGAAGAACTAATCCAAATCCTAACAAATTTCATCTATCTTGAATCAAATAGAAAGACAAAGCCAACACAAAAAGAAAGAGTTCATAAAAATGTTGAATTTTATTTACGTTAACTCAAAAAAATCTACACACTTCGTTATAAGTCGGAAATTGATTTCTGAGACTAAATTGTAAACTAGATAAACTCATTTTTAACCGAAAAAGTTTGAAAAATGTATTGTAATTACAGTTTATATGTTCTAAGGCAATACGTCTAGTAAAAATTGTATTTCTATGAACGTTGATCCAAGAAAACATGAAGGAAGTCTAATTTCACAATAGAAGAAGGATGACAGACCAAGAAGAACTAATCCAAATCCTAAAAAAATTAATCTATCTTGAATCAAATAGAAAGACAAAGCCAACACAAAAAGAAAGAGTTCATAAAAATGTTGATTTTTATTTACGTTAACTCAAAAAAGTCTACACACTTCGTTATAAGTCGGAAATTGATTTCTGAGACTAAATTGTAAACTAGATAAACTCATTATTAACAGAAAAAGTTTGAAAAATATATTGTAATTACAGTTAATATGTTCTAAGGCAATACGTCTAGTAAAAATTGTATTTCTATGTACGTTGATCCAAGAAAATATGAAGGAAGTCTAATTTCACAATAGAAGAAGGA
The DNA here is from genome assembly GCF_003573695.1 of Papaver somniferum. Taxonomy (NCBI): domain Eukaryota; kingdom Viridiplantae; phylum Streptophyta; class Magnoliopsida; order Ranunculales; family Papaveraceae; genus Papaver; species Papaver somniferum. Next base: position 636,321 of record NW_020649082.1, read on the forward strand.
TGAAAGACCAAGAAGAACTAATCCAAATCCTAACAAATTTCATCTATCTTGAATCAAATAGAAAGACAAAGCCAACACAAAAAGAAAGAGTTCATAAAAATGTTGAATGTTGTATACGTTAACTCAAAAAAGTCTACACACTTCGTTAAAAGTCGGAAATTATTTCTGAGAATAAATTGTAAATTAGATAAACTCATTTTTAACAGAAAAAGTTTGAAAAATGTATTGTAATTACAATTAATATGTTCTAAGGCAATACGTCTAGTAAAAATTGTATTTCTATGTACGCTGATCCAAGAAAATATGAAGGAAGTCTAATTTCACAATAGAAGAAGGATGAAAGACCAAGAAGAACTAATCCAAATCTTAACAAATTTCATCTATCTTGAATCAAATAGAAAGACAAAGCCAACACAAAAAGAAAGAGTTCATAAAAATGTTGAATTTTATTTACGTTAACTCAAAAAAGTCTACACACTTCGTTATAAGTCGGAAATTGATTTCTGAGACTAAATTTTAAACTAGATAAACTCATTTTTAACAGAAAAAGTTTGAAAAATGTATTGTAATTACAATTAATATGTTCTAAGGCAATACGTCTAGTAAAAATTGTATTTATGTGTACATTGATCCAAGAAAATATGAAGGAAGTCTAATTTCACAATAGAAGAAGGATGAAAGACCAAGAAGAACTAATCCAAATCCTAATAAATTTCATCTATATTGAATCAAATAGAAAGACAAAGCCAACACAAAAAGAAAGAGTTCATATATATGTTAATTTTTTTATACGTTAACTCAAAATAGTCTACACAATACGGCTATTCTCAAAATAATCTACACAATACGGATGTATTTACTTACTTTTGCGGGGAATTTAAACGTCTATTCTCAAAATTTCAGCGCTAAAAAAACAGCTCGTTTTATTCAATATCTATCTGGGGTAAAGAAAGACAGAACGTAATCAACAAGAAGTTCTTTTTATCAACAACGAAAAAAAACCAAAGAGTTACTTTTTTTTCGAAGAAAGCATATTCAATTGATAGGAATGTAAAAAAAGGAACACAACCGCTTATTACATTTACTCATTTTAAAAATAAAGAAAATAATCCATATCCTTATGAATCGGAAAATACTATGCTTTTTCCCCTTCTTATATTAGGATTCGTTACTTTGTGTGTTGGGTTTATCAGAATTCCTTTTGGTTATAGAGGAATGGATTTGAATATATTATCAAATTTGTTAACTCCATTTATAAACCTTTTACATTCAAATTCGAGCAATTCCGTTGATTGGTATGAATTTCTTACAAATGCAATTTTGTCAGTCAGTATAGCTTATTTAGGAATATTTTTTGCGTTCTTTTTATATAGGCATGTTTATTCATTTTTACAGAATTTGGACTTAATTAATTCATTTGTTAAAATGGGGCCTAAAAGAGGTCTTTGGGACAAAATAGTAAATGTGATATATAATTGGTCATATAATCGAGTGACATTGCTTCTTCATGATTCAATAATCGAAAACACAGGTCAATTTAAACGATCCCGTGAAATGGAATATAAACCCATACCAAGAACATTGCTCTATTGCCATTTCACAATTAATATGTTCTAAAGCAGTACGTCTAGTAAAAATTGCATTTCTATGTACGTTGATTCAAGAATATATGAAGGAAGTCAAATTTCACAATATCAGAAGGACGAAAGAGCAAGCAAAACTAATCCAAATCCTAACAAATTTCATCTATCTTGAATCAAATAGAAAGGCGAAGCCAACACAAAAAGCAAAGAGTTCATATAAATGTTGAATTTTATATACGTTAACTCAAAAAAGTCTACACACTTCGTTATAAGTCGGAAAATGATTTCTTAGACTAAATGGTAAACTAGATAAACTCATCTTTAATAGAAAAAGTTTGAAAAATGTATTGTAATAACAATTAATATGTTCTAAAGAAGTACGTCTAGTAAAAATTGCATTCCTATGTATGTTGATTCAAGAATATATGAAGGTAGTCAAATTTCACAATAGAAGAAGGACGAAAGAGCAAGCAAAACTAATCCAAATTCTAACCAATTTCATCTATCTTTAATCAAATAGAAAGGCAAAGCCAACACAGAAAGAAAGAGTTCATAAAAATGTTGAATTTTATATACGTTAACTCAAAAAAGTCTACACACTTTGTTATAAGTCGGAAATTGATTTCTGAGACTAAATGGCAAACTAGATAAACTCATCTTTAATAGAAAAAGTTTGAAAAATGTATTGTGATTACAATTAATATGTTCTAAGGCAATACGTCTAGTAAAAATTGCATTTCTATGTACGTTGATTCAAGAAAATATGAAGGAAGGCAAATTTCACAATAGAAGAAGGATGAAAGACCATGCAGAACTAATCCAAATCCTAAAAAATTTCATCTATCTTGAATCAAATAGAAAGACAAACCAACACAAAAAGAAAGAGTTCATAAAAATGTTGAATTTTTTATACGTTAACTCAAAAAAGTCTACCTACTTCGTTATAAGTCGGAAATTGATTTCCGAGACTAAATTGTAAACTAGATAAACTGATCTTTAACATAAAAAGTTTGAAAAATGTATTGTAATCACAAATAATATGTTCTAAGGCAATACCTCTAGTAAAAATTACATTTTTATGTACGTTGATTCAAGAAATACGAAATTAAGAAAATTTCACAATAAAAGAAGGTTGAAAGACCAAGAAGAACTAATCCAAATCCTAACGAATTTCATCTATCTTGAATCAAATAGGAAGACAAAACCATCACAGAAAAAGAAAAAGTTCATAAAAATGTTGAATTTTATATACGTTAACTCAAAAAAGTCTACACACTTCGTTATAAGTCCGAAATTGATTCCTTAGACTAAATGGTAAACTAGATAAACTCATCTTCAATAGAAAAAGTTGAAAAATGTATTGTGATTACAATTAATATGTTCTAAGGCAGTACGTCAAGTAAAAATTGCATTTCTATGTACGTTGATTCAAGAAAATATGAAGGAAGGCAAATTTCACAATAGAAGAAGGATGAAAGACCATGCAGAACTAATACAAATCCTAAAAATTTCATCTATCTTGAATCAAATAGAAAGACAAACCAACACAAAAAGAAAGAGTTCATAAAAATGTTGAATTTTTTATACGTTAACTCAAAAAAGTCTACCCACTTCGTTATAAGTCGGAATTTGATTTCCGAGACTAAATTGTAAACTAGATAAATTCTTCTTTAACATAAAAAGTTTGAAAAATGTATTTTTATCACAAATAATATGTTCTAAGGCAATACCTCTAGTAAAAATTACATTTTTAAGTACGTTGATTCAAGAAATACGAAATTAAGAAAATTTCACAATAAAAGAAGGATGAAAGACCAAGAAGAACTAATCCAAATCCTCTGAATCAAATAGAAAGACAAAACCATCACCGAAAAAGAAAGAGTTCATAAAAATGTTGAATTTTATATACGTTAACTCAAAAAAGTCTACACACTTCGTTATAAGTCGGAAATTGATTTCTGAGACTAAATTGTAAATTAGATAAACTCATCTTTAACAGAAAAAGTTTGAAAAATGTATTGTAATCACAAATAATATTTTCTAAGGCATTGCGTCTAGTAAAAATTGCATTTCTATGTACGTTGATTCAAGAAAATATGAAGGAAGTCAAATTTCACAATAGAAGAAGAATGAAAGACCAGACATAACTAATCCAAATTCTAACAAATTTCATATATTTGAATCAAATTGAAAGACAAAGCCAATACAAAAATAAAGAGTTCATAAAAATGTTGATTTTTTATACGTTAACTCAAAAAAGTATATACACTTCGTTATAAGTCGGAAGTTGATTTCTGAGACTAAATTGTAAACTAGATAAACTCATGTTTAACAGAAAAAGTTTGAAAAATGTATTGTAATCACAATTAATATCTTCTAAAGAAGTACGTCTAGTAAAAATTGCATTCCTATGTATGTTGATTCAAGAATATATGATGGTAGTCAAATTTCACAATAGAAGAAGGATGAAAGAGCAAGCAAAACTAATCCAAATTATAACCAATTTCATCTATCTTGAATCAAATAGAAAGGCAAAGCCAACACAGAAAGAAAGAGTTCATAAAAATGTTGAATTTTATATACGTTAACTCAAAAAAGTCTACACACTTTGTTATAAGTCGGAAATTGATTTCTGAGACTAAATGGCAAACTAGATAAACTCATCTTTAATAGAAAAAGTTTGAAAAATGTATTGTGATTACAATTAATATGTTCTAAGGCAATACGTCTAGTAAAAATTGCATTTCTATGTACGTTGATTCAAGAAAATATGAAGGAAGGCAAATTTCACAATAGAAGAAGGATGAAAGACCATGCATAACTAATCCAAATCCTAAAAACTTTCATCTATCTTGAATCAAATAGAATGACAAAGCCAACACAAAAAGAAAGAGTTCATAAAAATGTTGAATGTTTTATACTTTAACTCAAAAAAGTCTACACACCGAATTTTTTGTCAATTTTTTACGATCAACACGTACAGGAGATGTCGTGTTGCATCGTTGTGGGTTGTTGTGGCGGTTTTTTGACTGTGTGTGCCATGTGCAGCTGATGTTCTTCTTCGCACTCAATTTTTTTTTTTAGCAAAAAAAAACAAAACAAGAAAGTCTACTTACTTCGTTATAAGTCGGAAATTGATTTCTGAGACTAAATTATAAACTAGATAAACTCATCTTTAACATAAAAAGTTTGAAAAATGTATTGTAATCACAAATAATATGTTCTAAAGAAATAAATCTAGTAAAAATTGCATTTTATGTACGTTGATTCAAGAAAATATGAAATTAGGAAAATTTCACAATAGAAGAAGGATGAAAGACCAAGAAGAACTAATCCAAATCCTAACAAATTTCATCTATCTTGAATCAAATAGAAAGACAAAACCATCACAGAAAAAGAAAGAGTTCATAAAAATGTTGAATTTTATATGCGTTAACTCAAAAAAGTCTACACACTTCGTTATAAGCCAGAAATTGATTTCTGAGACTAAATTGTAAACTAGATAAACTCATCTATAACAGAAAAAGTTTGAAAACTGTATTGTAATCACAAATAATATGTTCTAAGGAATAACGTCTAGTAAAAATTGCATTTCTAGGTACGTTGATTCAAATTCTATGAAGCAAGTCAAATTGTACAATAGAAGAAGAATGAAAGACCAGCCATAACTACAATTTCTAACAAATTTCATCTATTTGAATCAAATTGAAAGACAAAGCCAATACAAAAATAAAGAGTTCATAAAAATGTTGATTTTTTATACGTTAACTGTAAAAAGTCTACACGCTTCGTTATAAGTTGGAAGTTGATTTCTGAGACTAAATTGTAAACTAGATAAACTCATCTTTAACATAAAAAGTTTGAAAAATGTATTGTAATCACAAATAATATGTTCTAAGGCAATACCTCTAGTAAAAATTGCATTTCTATGTACGTTGATTTAAGAAATACGAAATTAAGAAAATTTCACAATAGAAGAAGGATGAAAGACCAAGAAGAACTAATCCAAATCCTAACGAATTTCATCTATCTTGAATCAAATAGAAAGAAAAATTTTATATACATTAACTCATAAAATTCTACACACTTCGTTATAAGTCGGAAATTGATTTCTGAGACTAAATTGTAAACTAGATAAACTCATCTTTAACATAAAAAGTTTGAAAAATGTATTGTAATCACAAATAAAATGTTCTAAGGCAATACCTCTAGTAAAAATTGCATTTCTATGTACGTTGATTCAAGAAATACGAAATTAAGAAAATTTCACAATAGAAGAAGGATGAAAGACCAAGAAGAACTAATACAAATCCTAACGAATTTCATCTATCTTGAATCAAATAGAAAGACAAAACCATCACAGAAAAAGAAAGAGTTCATAAAAATGTTGAATTTTATATACGTTAACTCAAAAAAGTCTACACACTTCGTTATAAGTCCGAAATTGATTTCCGAGACTAAATTGTAAACTAGATAAACTCATATTTAATAGAAAAAGTTTGAAAAATGTATTGTGATTACAATTAATATGTTCTAAGGCAATACGTCTAGTAAAAATTGCATTTCTATGTACGTTGATTCAAGAAAATATGAAGGAAGGCAAATTTCACAATAGAAGAAGGATGAAAGACCATGCAGAACTAATCCAAATCCTAAAAATTTCATCTATCTTGAATCAAATAGAAAGACAAACCAACACAAAAAGAAAGAGTTCATAAAAATGTTGAATTTTTTATACGTTAACTCAAAAAAGTCTACCCACTTCGTTATAAGTCGGAAATTGATTTCCGAGACTAAATTGTAAACTAGATAAACTGATCTTTAACATAAAAAGTTTGAAAAATGTATTGTAATCACAAATAATATGTTCTAAGGCAATACCTCTAGTAAAAATTACATTTTTATGTACGTTGATTCAAGAAATACGAAATTAAGAAAATTTCACAATAAAAGAAGGTTGAAAGACCAAGAAGAACTAATCCAAATCCTAACGAATTTCATCTATCTTGAATCAAATAGAAAGACAAAATCATCACAAAAAAAGAAAGAGTTCATAAAAATGTTGAATTTTATATACGTTAACTCAAAAAAGTCTACACACTTCGTTATAAGTCCGAAATTGATTTCTTAGACTAAATGGTAAACTAGATAAACTCATCTTTTAATAGAAAAAGTTGAAAAATGTATTGTGATTACAATTAATATGTTCTAAGGCAATACGTCAAGTAAAAATTGCATTTCTATGTACGTTGATTCAAGAAAATATGAAGGAAGGCAAATTTCACATTAGAAGAAGGATGAAAGACCATGCAGAACTAATCCAAATCCTAAAAATTTCATCTATCTTGAATCAAATAGAAAGACAAACCAACACAAAAAGAAAGAGTTCATAAAAATGTTGAATTTTTTATACGTTAACCCAAAAAAGTCTACCCACTTCGTTATAAGTCGGAATTTGATCTCCGAGACTAAATTGTAAACTAGATAAACTCATCTTTAACATAAAAAGTTTGAAAAATGTATTGTAATCACAAATAATATGTTCTAAGGCAATACCTCTAGTAAAAATTACATTTTTATGTACGTTGATTCAAGAAATACGAAATTAAGAAAATTTCACAATAAAAGAAGGATGAAAGACCAAGAAGAACTAATCCAAATCCTCTGAATCAAATAGAAAGACAAAACCATCACCGAAAAAGAAAGAGTTCATAAAAATGTTGAATTTTATATACGTTAACTCAAAAAAGTCTACACACTTCGTTATAAGTCGGAAATTGATTTCTGAGACTAAATTGTAAACTAGATAAACTCATCTTTAACAGAAAAAGTTTGAAAAATGTATTGTAATCACAAATAATATTTTCTAAGGCATTGCGTCTAGTAAAAATTGCATTTCTATGTACGTTGATTAAAGAAAATATGAAGGAAGTCAAATTTCACAATAGAAGAAGAATGAAAGACCAGACATAACTAATCCAAATTCTAACAAATTTCATCTATTTGAATCAAATTGAAAGACAAAGCCAATACAAAAATAAAGAGTTCATAAAAATGTTGATTTTTTATACGTTAACTCAAAAAAGTCTATACACTTTGTTATAAGTCGGAAGTTGATTTCTGAGACTAAATTGTAAACTAGATAAACTCATGTTTAACAGAAAAAGTTTGAAAAATGTATTGTAATCACAATTAATATCTTCTAAAGAAGTACGTCTAGTAAAAATTGCATTTCTATGTATGTTGATTCAAGAATATATGATGGTAGTCAAATTTCACAATAGAAGAAGGACGAAAGAGCAAGCAAAACTAATCCAAATTCTAACCAATTTCATCTATCTTGAATCAAATAGAAAGGCAAAGCCAAGAGTTCATAAAAATGTTGAATTTTATATACGTTAACTCAAAAGAGTCTACACACTTTGTTATAAGTCGGAAATTGATTTCTGAGACTAAATGGCAAACTAGATAAACTCATCTTTAATAGAAAAAGTTTGAAAAATGTATTGTGATTACAATTAATATGTTCTAAGGCAATACGTCTAGTAAAAATTGCATTTCTATGTATGTTGATTCAAGAAAATATGAAGGAAGGCAAATTTCACAATAGAAGAAGGATGAAAGACCATGCAGAACTAATCCAAATCCTAAAAACTTTCATCTATCTTGAATCAAATATAATGACAAAGCCAACACAAAAAGAAAGAGTTCATAAAAATGTTGAATGTTTTATACGTTAACTCAAAAAAGTCTACACACCGAATTTTTTGTCAATTTTTTACGATCAACACGTACAGGAGATGTCGTGTTGCATCGTTGTGGGCTGTTGTGGCGGTTCTTTGACTGTGTGTGCCATGTGCAGCTGCTGTTCTTCTTCGCACTCAATTTTTTTTTTTAGCAAAAAAAAACAAAACAAGAAAGTCTACTTACTTCGTTATAAGTCGGAAATTGATTTCTGAGACTAAATTATAAACTAGATAAACTCATCTTTAACATAAAAAGTTTGAAAAATGTATTGTAATCACAAATAATATGTTCTAAAGAAATAAATCTAGTAAAAATTGCATTTTATGTACGTTGATTCAAGAAAATATGAAATTAGGAAAATTTCACAATAGAAGAAGGATGAAAGACCAAGAAGAACTAATCCAAATCCTAACAAATTTAATCTATCTTGAATCAAATAGAAAGACAAAACCATCACAGAAAAAGAAAGAGTTCATAAAAATGTTGAATTTTATATGCGTTAACTCAAAAAAGTCTACACACTTCGTTATAAGCCGGAAATTGATTTATGAGACTAAATTGTAAACTAGATAAACTCATCTATAACAGAAAAAGTTTGAAAAATGTATTGTAATCACAAATAATATGTTCTAAGGAATAACATCTAGTAAAAATTGCATTTCTAGGTACGTTGATTCAAATTCTATGAAGCAAGTCAAATTGAATCAAATTGAAAGACACTTCGTTATAAGTCCGAAATTGATTTCCGAGACTAAATTGTAAACCAGATAAACTCATCTTTAACAGAAAAAGTTTGAAAAATGTATTGTAATCACAAATAATATGTTCTAAGGTATTGCGTCTAGTAAAAATTGCATTTCTATGTACGTTGATTCAAGAAAATATGAAGGAAGTCAAATTTCACAATAGAAGAAGAATGAAAGAACAGCCAAAACTAATCCAAATTCTAAAAAATTTCATCTATTTGAATCAAATTGAAAGACAAAGCCAATACAAAAATAAAGAGTTCATAAAAATGTTGATTTTTTATACGTTAACTCAAAAAAGTCTATCACTTCGTTATAAGTCAGAAGTTGATTTATGAGACTAAATTGTAAACTAGATAAACTCATCTTTGACATATAAAATTTGAAAAATGTATTGTAATCACAAATATAATGTTCTAAGGCAATATCTCTAGTAAAAATTGCATTTCTATGTACGTTGATTCAAGAAATACGAAATTAGAAAAATTTCACAATAGAAGAAGGATGAAAGACCAAGAAGAACTAATACAAATCCTAAGAATTTTCATCTATCTTGAATCAAAAAGAAATACAAAACCATCACAGAAAAAGAAAGAGTTCATAAAAATGTTGAATTTTTATACGTTAACTCAAAAAAGTCTACACACTTCGTTATAAGTCCTGGATTTCTGAGACTAAATTGTAAACTAGATAAACTCATCTATAGCAGAAAAAGTTTGAAAAATGTATTGTAATCACAAATAATATGTTCTAAGGAATAATGTCTAGTAAAAATTGCATTTTTAGGTACGTTGATTCAAGAAAATATGAAGCAAGTCAAATTGCACAATAGAAGAAGAATGAAAGACCAGCCATAACTAATCCAAATTCTAAAAAATTTCATCTATTAGAATCAAATTGAAAGACAAAGCCAATACAAAAATAAAGAGTTCATAAAAATGTTGATTTTTTATACGTTAACTGAAAAAAGTCTACATGCTTCGTTATAAGTCGGAAGTTGATTTCTGAGACTAAATTGTAAATTAGATAAACTCATCTTTAACAAAAAAAGTTTGAAAAATGTAGTGTAATCACAATTAATATGTTCTAAGGCAGTATGTCTAGTAAAAATTGCATTTCTATGTATGTTGATTCAAGAATATATGAAGGAAGTCAAATTTCACAATAGAATAAGGACAAAAGAGCAAGCAAAACTAATCCAAATCCTAACAAATTTCATCTATCTTCAATCAAATAGAAAGACAAAGCTAACACAAAAACAAATAGTTCATAAAAATGTTGAATTTTATACACGTTAACTCAAAAAAGACTACACACTTCGTTATAAGTCGGAAATTGATTTTTGAGACTAAATTGTAAACTAGATAAACTCATCTTTGACATAAAAAGTTTGAAAAATGTATTGTAATCACAAATATAATATTCTAAGGCAATACCTCTAGTAAAAATTGCATTTCTATGTACGTTGATTCAAGAAATACGAAATTAGAATATTTTCACAATAGAAGAAGGATGAAAGACCAAGAAGAACTAATCCAAATCCTAACAAATTTCATCTATCTTGAATCAAACATAAAGACAAAACCATCACAGAAAAAGAAAGAATTCATAAAAATGTTGAATTTTATATACGTTAACTCAAAAAAGTCTACACACTTCGTTATAAGTCCGAAATTGATTTCTGAGACTAAATTGTAAACTAGATAAATTCATCTTTAACATAAAAAGTTTGAAAAATGTATTGTAATCACAAATAATATGTTCTAAGGCAATACCTCTAGTAAAAATCGCATTTCTATGTACGTTGATTCATGAAATACGAAATTAAGAAAATTTCACAATAGAAGAAGGATAAAATACCAAGAAGAACTAATCCAAATCCTAACGAATTTCATCTATCTTGAATCAAATAGAAAGACAAAACCATCACAGAAAAAGAAAGAGTTCATAAAAATGTTGAATTTTATATACGTTAACTCAAAAAAGTCTACACACTTCGTTATAAGTCCGAAATTGATTTCCGAGACTAAATTGTAAACTAGATGAACTCATCTTTAACAGAAAAAGTTTGAAAAATGTATTGTAATCACAAATAATATGTTCTAAGGCATTGCGTCTAGTAAAAATTGCATTTCTATGTACGTTGATTCAAGAAAATATGAAGGAAGTCAAATTTCACAATAGAAGAAGAATGAAAGACCAGCCATAACTAATGAAAATTCTAACAAATTTCATCTATTTGAATCAAATTGAAAGACAAAGCCAATACAAAAATAAAGAGTTCATAAAAATGTTGATTTTTTATACGTTAACTGAAAAAAGTCTACATGCTTCGTTATAAGTCGGAAGTTGATTTCTGAGACTAAATTGTAAATTAGATAAGCTCATCTTTAACAGAAAAAGTTTGAAAAATTTATTGTAATCACAATTAATATGTTCTAAGGCAGTATGTCTAGTAAAAATTGCATTTCTATGTATGTTGATTCAAGAATATATGAAGGAAGTCAAATTTCACAATAGAATAAGGACAAAAGAGCAAGCAAAACTAATCCAAATCCTAACAAATTTCATCTATCTTCAATCAAATAGAAAGACAAAGCTAACACAAAAAGAAATAGTTCATAAAAATGTTGAATTTTATACACGTTAACTCAAAAAAGACTACACACTTCGTTATAAGTCGGAAATTGATTTTTGAGACTAAATTGTAAACTAGATAAACTCATCTTTGACATAAAAAGTTTGAAAAATGTATTGTAATCACAAATATAATGTTCTAAGGCAATACCTCTAGTAAAAATTGCATTTCTATGTACGTTGATTCAAGAAATACGAAATTAGAAAAATTTCACAATAGAAGAAGGATGAAAGACCAAGAAGAACTAATCCAAATCCTAACAAATTTCATCTATCTTGAATCAAACATAAAGACAAAACCATCACAGAAAAAGAAAGAGTTCATAAAAATGTTGAATTTTATATACGTTAACTCAAAAAAGTCTACACACTTCGTTATAAGTCCGAAATTGATTTCTGAGACTAAATTGTAAACTAGATAAACTCATCTTTAACATAAAAAGTTTGAAAAATGTATTGTAATCACAAATAATATGTTCTAAGGCAATACCTCTAGTAAAAATCGCATTTCTATGTACGTTGATTCAAGAAATACGAAATTAAGAAAATTTCACAATAGAAGAAGGATGAAATACCAAGAAGAACTAATCCAAATCCTAACGAATTTCATCTATCTTGAATCAAATAGAAAGACAAAACCATCACAGAAAAAGAAAGAGTTCATAAAAATGTTGAATTTTATATACGTTAACTCAAAAAAGTCTACACACTTCGTTATAAGTCCGAAATTGATTTCCGAGACTAAATTGTAAACTAGATGAACTCATCTTTAACAAAAAAGTTTGAAAAATGTATTGTAATCACAAATAATATGTTCTAAGGCATTGCGTCTAGTAAAAATTGCATTTCTATGTACGTTGATTCAAGAAAATATGTAGGAAGTCAAATTTCACAATAGAAGAAGAATGAAAGACCAGCCATAACTAATGCAAATTCTAACAAATTTCATCTATTTGAATCAAATTAAAAGACAAAGCCAATACAAAAATAAAGAGTTCATAAAAATGTTGATTTTTTATACGTTAACTCAAAAAAAGTCTATACACTTCGTTATAAGATGGAAGTTGATTTCTGAGACTAAATTGTAAACTAGATAAGCTCATCTTTGACATAAAAAGTTTGAAAAATGTATTGTAATCACAAATATAATGTTTTAAGGCAATACCTCTAGTAAAAATTGCATTTCTATGTACGTTGATTCAAGAAATACGAAATTAGAAAAATTTCACATTAGAAGAAGGATGAAAGACCAAGAAGAACTAATCCAAATCCTAATAAATTTCATCTATCTTGAATCAAATAGAAATACAAAATCATCACAGAAAAAGAAAGAGTTCATAAAAATGTTGAATTTTATATACGTTAACACAAAAAAGTCTACACACTGAATTTTTTTTCAATTTTTTACGATCAACTCATACAGGAGATGTAGTGTTGCATCGTTGTGGGCTGTTGTGGCGGTTCTTTGACTGTGTGTGCAATGTGCAGCTGCTGTTCTTCTTCGCACTCAATTTTTTTTTAGCAAAAAAAAAAAAACATGAAAGTCTACACACTTCTATAAATCGGAAATTGATTTCTGAGACTAAATTATAAACTAGATAAACTCATTTTTACATAAAAAGTTTGAAAAATGTATTGTAATCACAATTAATATGTTCTAAGGAAATAACTCTAGTAAAAATTGCATTTCTATGTACGTTGATTCAAGAAAATATGAAATTAGGAAACTTTCACAATAGAAGAAGGATGAAAGACCAAGAAGAACTAATCCAAATCCTAACAAATTTCATCTATCTTGAATCAAATAGAAAGACAAAACCATCACAGAAAAAGAAAGAGTTCATAAAAATGTTAAATTTTATATACGTTAACTCAATAAAGTCTACACACTTCGTTATAAGTCCGAAATTGATTTCTGAGACTAAATTGTAAACTAGATAAACTCATCTATAACAGAAAAAGTTTGAAAATGTATTGTAATCACAAATAATAGGTTCTAAGGAATAATGTCTAGTAAAAATTGCATTTCTAGGTACGTTGATTCAAGAAAATATGAAGCAAGTCAAATTGCACAATAGAAGAAGAATGAAAGACCAGCCATAACTACAAATTCTAACAAATTTCATCTTTTTGATTCAAATTGAAAGACAAATCCAATACAAAAATAAAAAGTTCATAAAAATGTTGATTTTTTATTCGTTAACTGAAAAAAGTCTACACACTTCGTTATAAGTCGGAAGTTGATTTTTGAGAGCAAATTGTAAACTAGATAAACTCATCTCTAACAGAAAAAGTTTGAAAAATGTATTGTAGTCACAATTAATATGTTCTAAGGCAGTATGTCTAGTAAAAATTGCATTTCTATGTATGTTGATTCAAGAATATATGAAGGAAGTCAAATTTCAATATAGAACAAGGACAAAAGAGCAAGCAAAACTAATCCAAATCCTAACAAATTTCATCTATCTTGAATCAAATAGAAATACAAAGCTAACACAAAAAGAAAGGGTTCATAAAAATTTGGAATTTTGATACACGTTAACTCAAAAAAGTCTACACACTTCGTTATAAGTCGGAAATTGATTTCTGACACTAAATTGTAAACTAGATAAACTCATCTTTGACATAAAAAGTTTGAAAAATGTATTGTAATCACAAATATAATGTTCTAAGGCATTACATCTAGTAAAAATTGCATTTCAATGTACGTTGATTCAAGAAATACGAAATTAGAAAAATTTCACAATAGAAGAAGGATGAAAGACCAAGAAGAACTAATCCAAATCCTAACAAATTTCATGTATCTTGAATCAAATAGAAAGACAAAACCATCATAGAAAAAGAAAGAGTTCATAAAAATGTTGAATTTTATATACGTTAACTCAAAAAAGACTACACACTTCGTTATAAGTCCGAAATTGATTTCTGAGACTAAATTGTAAACTAGATAAACTCATCTTTAACAGAAAAAGGTTGAAAAATGTATTTTAATCACAAATAATATGTTCTAAGGCATTACGTCTAGTAAAAATTGCATTTCTATGTACGTTGATTCAAGAAAATACGAAATTAGGAAAATTTCACAATAGAAGTAGGATGAAAGACCAAGAAGAACTAACCCAAATCCTAACAAATTTCATCTATCTTGAATCAAATAGAAAGACAAAACCATCACAGAAAAAGAAAGAGTTCATAAAAATGTTGAAGTTTTATACGTTAACTCAAAAAAGTCTGCACACTTCGTTATAAGTCCGAAATTGATTTCTGAGACTAAATTTTAAACTAGATAAATTCATCTTTAACAGAAAAGTTTGGAAAATATATTGTAATCACAAATAATATGTTCTAAGGCATTGCGTCTAGTAAAAATTGCATTTCTATGTACGTTGATTCAAGAAAATATGAAGGAAGTCAAATTTCACAATAGAAGAAGAATGAAAGACTAGCCATAACTAATCCAAATCCTAATAAATTTCATCTATTTGAATCAAATTGAAAGACAAAGCCAATACAAAAATTAAGAGTTCATAAAAATGTTGATTTTTTATACGTTAACTCAAAAAAGTCTACACACTTCGTTATAAGTCCGAAATTGATTTCTTAGACTAAATTGTAAATTAGATAAACTCATCTTTAACAGAAAAAGTTTGAAAAATGTATTGTAATCACAAATAATATTTTCTAAGGCATTGCGTCTAGTAAAAATTGGATTTTTATGTACGTTGATTCAAGAAAATATGAAGGAAGTCAAATTTCACAATAGAAGAAGCATGAAAACCAGCCATAACTAATCCAAATTCTAACAAGTTTCATCTATCTTGAATCAAATAGAAAGGCAAAGCCAACACAGAAAGAAAGAGTTCATAAAAATGTTGAATTTTATATAGGTTAACTCAAAAAAGTCTACACACTTTGTTATAAGTCGGAAATTGATTTCTGAGACTAAATGGTAAACTAGATAAACTCATCTTTAATAGAAAAAGTTTGAAAAATGTATTGTGATTACAATTAATATGTTCTAAGGTAATACGTCTAGTAAATATGAACGTTGATTCAAGAAAATATGAAGGAAGGAAAATTTCAATATAGAAGAAGGATGAAAGACCATGCAGAACTAATCCAAATCCTAAAAAATTTCATCTATCTTGAATCAAATAGAAAGACAAAGCCAACACAAAAAGAAAGAGTTCATCAAAATGTTGAATTTTATATACGTTAACTCAAAAAAGTCTACACACCGAATGTTTTGTCAATTTTTTACGATCAACACATATAGGAGATGTAGTGTTGCGTCGTTGTGGGCTGTTGTGGTAGTTCTTTGACTTGTGTGCCATGCGCAGCTGCTGTTCTTCTTCACAAGTGGCCGCACAAAAAAGAAAAAGGCGTAAAAGGCTGTGAACAAAAGTTGTTGTTTCATGAAGTCCATAAAGCTTTCTTATTCGTCTTTTTCAAAAACTATGAAAATTCTTCAAGCAAAGGCCAAGTAACTTAAGTCGATTTCACTGTAAAATTAAGCACGGTAAAAAAAATATAAGAAGAGGTCTGCTACCTACCGAGTGTCCGACCAACTCGACTGTCGGAGACTTGGTAAATACATTCATCTTAGGTAGACGGAGAAACGACAAACGAATGGTAGAAACTTGCTGGTGATGATGAATGCACCCACATTATCTCTTTATTTTGATAGTGATAGATGAGGTTTGTAGATAACAGTTTTTAGTCCTAAATGATATTCATTACAGAATTACTGCATTTGTGACTCAGATGGGATTGAAACATTCTTTGACTTTGTTATAAGTCGGAAATTGATTTCTGAGACTAAATTATAAACTAGATAAACTCATCTTTAACATAAAAAAAATTTGAAAAATGTATCTTAATCACAAATAATAAGTTCTAAGGCTTAACGTCTAGTAAAAATTGCATTTCTATGTACGTTGATTCAAGAAAATATGAAGGAAGTCAAATTTCACAATAGAAGAAGGATGAAAGACCAAGCATAACTAATCCAAATCCTGACAAATTTCATCTATCTTGAATCAAATAGAAAGAGAAAGCCAACACAAAAAGAAAGAGTTCATAAAAATGTTGAAATTTATATACGTTAACTCAAAAAAATCTACACACTTCGTTTTAAGTCGGAAATTGGTTTCTGAGACTAAATTGTTAACTAGATAAACTCGTCTTTAACAGAAAAAGTTTGAAAAACGTATTGTAATCACAAATAATATGTTCTAAGGCATTACGTCCAGTAAAATTGCCTTTCTATCTACGTTGATTCAAGAAAATATGAAGGAAGTCAAATTTCACAATAGAAGAAGGATGAAAGACGCAGCACTAATCCAAATCCTAACAATTTTCATCTATCTTGAATCAAATAAAGACAAAACCAAGACAAAAAAAAGAGTTCATAAAATTTTTGAATTTTATAGACGTTAACTCAAAAAAGTCTACACACTTCGTTATAAGTATGAAATTGGTTTCTGAGACTAAATTGTAAACTAGATAAACTCATCTTTAACATAAAAAGTTTGAAAAATGTATTGTAATCACAAATAATATGTTCTAAGGCATTACTTCTAGTAAAAATTGCATTTCTATGTACGTTGATTCAAGAAAATATGAAATTAGGAAAATTTCAAAATAGAAAAAGGATGAAAGACCAAGAAGAACTAATCCAAATCCTAACAAATTTCATCTATCTTGAACCAAATAGAAAGACTAAACCAAAACAAAAATAAAGAGTTCATAAAAATGTTGAATTTTATATACGTTAACTCAAAAAAATCTACACACTTCGTTATAAGTCGGAATTGATTTCTAATTTCTGAGACTAAATTGTAAACTAGATAAACTCATCTTTAACACAAAAAGTTTGAAAAATGTATTGTAATTACAATTAATATGTTCTAAGGCAATACCCCTAGTAAAAATTGCATTTCTATGTACGTTGATTCAAGAAAATATGAAGGAAGTCAAATTTCACGATAGAAGAAAGATGAAAGACCATGCAGGACAATTATGGGTAAGAACTCCCCTAATAAACGTACATCTTTTAAATTTAAATCTTTCGATACTCCTTTGGTGGATGAGCTTTTTCAAGATGAACTTGTGGTGAATAAAAAGTATGGTGCCCTAGCTTCAGAGTTAGGCCTTACTAATGATTCTAGTGAGATTTTGGTGGAGGAGGAACAAGATGATTCTAGTGACTCGGACAATAGTATGGGTTCGAAAGATTGGGGTGAAATTGATGCAGATATTCTAGCTAGGAAGCTAGCTAGAAAAGTGGCCAAGCAAGCTGCCAAGATCATGGCTATGAATTCAAAGTGTAATGAGGACAGTCCAAGCCGTGAGCATAACAAGGAATTCAAGCAGGGTTGGAGGAAAATGTTTTTGATCTAGATAATATTTTGTCTACAGAGGAACTAGATGAGGCAAGTACTATTCAACTTGATGAAGTGCGTACTAAATTCATTAGAGATCCAGCCTTTCAACGAGACTATTTAGAGGAAAAAAAGAAGAAAATGGATAAAATGTCAACAAAAAAGAATGTTCAATCTCCTATTAAGCTTGTTCCAGGTGGTAATTATGCTTCAGATGAAAATGAACAGGATTATGACAATGATGAAACTTATGATGATTATGAAGATGAATTCAAGGGGCACTATGATTTGACTAAAATAATTGATGATCTCATTCCCAAGAAGAGGAATTTTAGAGTTGGAAATAAGGGGCGAAAACGTTATTAGTTTTCTTCTTTATGCTATTTTTTAGTGCTTAAGAGTTTATTTTATGCGTTTTTTAGAGTTTTTTGCCCCTTTGGTTTATGGGGGTGTGGAGGCCTAGCGCCTCCCATTTTGTAATTCTTGTAATTACGTTTTTTTGCTTTAATAAACCATTTTGACCTAGCAAAAAAAAAAAACAAATCCTAACAAATTTCATCTATCTTGAATCAATTAGAAAGACAAAGCCAACACAAAAAGAAAGAGTTCATAAATATTTTGAATTTTATATACGTTAACTGAAAAAGTCTACACACTTCGTTATAAGTCGGAAATTAATATATGAGACTAAATCGTAAACTAGATAAACTCATCTTTAACAGAAAAAGTTTGAAAAATGTATTGTAATCTTTTTTTTTGCTAGGTCAAAATGGTTTATTAAAGCAAAAAAACGTAATTACAAGAATTACAAAATCGGAGGCACTAGGCCTCCCCACCCCCATAAACCAAAGGGGCAAAAAAACTCTAAAAACTCATAAAATAAGCTCCTAAAAAGTAAAAAAATATCATAGAGAAGAAAACTAGAAAAATTATTATCGTTTTCGCACCTTATTTCCAACTATAAAATTCTTCTTCTTAGGAATGAGACCAGCAATTATTTCAGTCAAATCATAGCCTCCAGAAAGCTCCTTGTATTCATCTTCATAATCATCATAAGTTTTATCATAGTCATAATCCTCTTCATTTTCATCTGAAGCATAATTACCATCCGGAACAAGCTTAATAGGAGATTGAGCTTTCTTCTTTGTTGACATTCTATCCATTTGCTCCTTTTTTTCCTTGAAATAGTCATGTCTAAAGGCCGGATCTCTAATGAAATTAGCACGTACTTCATCAATCTGAATAGTACTTGCCTCCTCTAGTTCCTCCTTAGTCAAAATATTATCCATACCGAAAAATGTATTGTGATCACAATTAATATGTTCTAAGGCAGTACGTCAAGTAAAAATTGCATTTTTATGTACGTTGATTCAAGAAAATATGAAGGAAGTCAAATTTCACAATAGAAGAAGGATGAAAGGTCATGCAGAACTAATCCAAATCCTAACAAATTTCATCTATCTTGAATCAAATAGAAAGACAAATCCAACACAAAAAGAATGAGTTCATAAAAACTTCGTTATAAGTCGGAAATTGATTTCTGAGACTAAATTGTAAACTAGATAAACTCATCTTTAACATAAAAAGTTTGAATAATGTAATGTAATCACAAATAATATGTTCTAAGGCATTACGTCTAGTAAAAATTGCATTTCTATGTACGTTGACTTAAGAAAATACGAAATTAGGAAAATTTCACAATAGAAGAAGGATGAAAGACCAAGAAGAACTAATCCAAATCGTAACAAATTTCTTTTTTTTGGTAAGTCCAAAATTGTATTAATGAATATCGAAAATTTACAAGAAGTTTACAAGAAAAGAGGTTTAGAAACCCCAAAAACTCGCAAACTAATTAAATCTATAATATGGAACATTTGGATATTCTAAAGAACTAACAAAATAAGGTCTTTCATCATAGTTCATCCTCTTTTTGCCATAGAGTCTGCTGCAAAATTTGCTTCACGGTATGTGTGCATGAATCTAATAGAGTCATAAGTCTCCTGAATACTTCTCCAACGCTGTTTTGCAAACCATGGAATATTATTATGAGAGAAAGCCATAATAGCTCCAATTGAATCTGAGCGCACCAACACCTTTCTAATCTCCCACTTTTGGGCCCATTCCAAACCCACAATCACACTATATAACTCAGCCAAGAAATTATTTGTGCAACCTAGACCAATGCTCATAGCACTAATGAAGTTACTGTCATGATCTCGGGATACAACTCCAGCCCCAGCAATCCCCGGATTCCCTTTCGCAGCACCATCACAACACAAAAGAAGTTCATCTCTATTTGGAGGGTACCAAAAACACTCAATAGGTTGAATATTCTTCACTTTCCTATGCTTAACACGGAAGTAGTTCAGAATTTCCAAGTCTTAAGCAGTGTTATACATAAAACTCTTCAAACGAATAGAGTATTCATGAATCTGATGAAAGACTCTATGCTTGAAAAAATGAATGCTTATGCTTTTGTTTTCAAAATACTCCAGATTTCTAGCATGCCACAGATTAGCTCGAACAACTAGGATTGATAACAGCCAAAGATCTTTGATAATTCTACTTCTTCCTTTTGAAACTTTGTAAGCATCAACGATATTAAAATAAGGTTGAAGAGAGAAAATACTTGCAATCCACTGCCAAACTTGTGTTGCATAAGAACAAGACCACAAAATATGATATAAGGATTCTTCTTCACATTTACACAAGTAACATCTATTGGCCAATTCCACTTTAAACCTACTTCTGATCTTGTCAGAAGTTGCGCAAGCTTCTCGGCAGAGTTTCCAGTTTTGTGCAGCAAGTTTAGGATGATTAGACTTCCTCCAAAGCAAGCCAAAATCTTCCAAAACTGCATACTTCTTCCTAATAAGCTCCTTGGATGATTTAATCGTGAAAACCCCATGTAAATCATGCATCCAGACCCTGCAGTCAGCTCCTCCACGTAAAACTGGCAGATTAGAGGCTTCAACACCAGCACTCATCAACACCTGACCGTGAACTCCATGAAGATGCAAAGCATTATCAATAAGAATATCACTCACCTTGGTAGAAAATCGTAACAAATTTCATCTATCTTGAATCAAATAGAAAGATAAAACCAACACAAAAAGAAAGAGTTCATAAAAATGTTGAATTTTATATACGTTAACTCAAAAAAGTCTACACACTTCGTTATAAGTCTGAAATTGATTTCTGAAACTAAATTGTAAACTAGATAAACTCATCTTTAACAGAAAATTATAGGATCTTATAGAGGTGGTTCTAGTAGAGGTTATTATAGAGGAGGGAACTCTACTGGTGGTAATTTCCATAATCCAACAATCTTTATAAGAGATGCTTCTGGTAGAGGATATGTCCAAAGTGATATGGTTGTTTGTCAGATAGTCGTTCCGCAGGTCACACTGTTGTAACTTATAATCAAAGGTTTAGTTTGAAAACAGGAGGGTACCCAAATACACCACAATCTTTTTGTTTCAACCTATAAGTCCTTATACCAAGTGCGATCGTCTATGGACAAAGTCGAGACAATACAACAACTTTGGTATTCACACTTTGTGTGATCGTCTATGGATACGAGATCGAGACAATACGACAACAAGATAACTTGTGTGATTGACTATAGATGCAAGATCGAGACGATATGACAATCAAAGTGTGCTACTTGATAATAGGTTCGGTAATAACCAAACTCCATAGGATCACTATCAATTATAACGGAGTTAGCGTATGTGTATTTTACTTTATTATAATAAATGAAAAAGTGGCGGTCTAACAACCGCACCTAATATTTCGCTTAGCAATCTGTATTGACTAACTCCAATATACTTTTAAGAGAATCAACTAGACAGTTAGACTCAATCTTAATAAAAAGTATATCAAAGAGTTATATCTCAATTTCTCGATTCAATCCTTACTCAAACAAATAGGAATTTGCGAGCTTGATTGAATACAAGAGAAAACACTTGAACGGTACTAAAGACCAATGTTCAAGGATCAATCAATTTCAATCAAGAACCAAAGGTTGGATTTACCAATTGATCGATTCAAACCACAACCTGTGATATTTCAATTTATATAAAAAAATATAACGCGTAAAAGAAATAACACATACACCAGAAGTTTTGTTAACGAAGAAACCGCAAATGCAGAAAAACCTCGGGACCTAGTCCAGATTGAACACACACTGTATTAAGTTGCTACAGACACTAGCATACTACAAACTAACTTCGGTCTGGACTGTAGTTGAACCCCAATCAATCTCACACTGATCCAAGGTACAATTGCGTTTCTTATGTCTCTGATCCCAGAAGGATACTACGCACTTGATTCCCTTAGCTGATCTCACCCACAACTAAGAGTTGCTACGACCCAAAGTCGAAGACTTTAATAAACAAATCTGTATCACACAGGAAATTCTACAGTAATACATAAATCTATCTCCCACAGAAATACCTACGAGTTTTTTTTCATTTTTTGATAAATCAAGGTGAACAGGAACCAATTGGTATATCAGACTTATATTCCCGAAGAACAGCCTAGAAATATCAATCACTTCACAATAATCTTAATCCACTAGCGAAACAAGGTATTGTGGAATCACAAACGATGAGACGTCAGAGAAATTAATCTCAAGCCAATCTTACGATTGTACTCAATCACGATAGAAACAACAAGACCAGATCACGCAACTACAGAGAAAATAGTTGGGTCTGGCTTCACAATCCCAATGAAGTCTTCAAGTCGTTAACCTACAGGGTCTCGATAGAAACCTAAGGTTAAAGGAGAATCGACTCTAGCTTATACAACTAGTATCACACAGGAGGAGTGGGGATTATATTTCGCAGTTGCTACAGTTCTCCTTTATATAGTCTTCAAATCAGGGTTTGCAATCAATGCCACCTTGGTAACAAAGCATTCAATATTTACCGTTAGATGAAAACCTGATTATATTCAAGCTAATATCTTTCAACCGTTAGATCGAACTTAGCTTGTTATATACAAATGAAATGTAACTTCATTAAGGTTTGAGAAACCGTACCTGAACGTGTACACCTAGTTGGTTCAACAATAGTTAACCAATGGTTAGCCATATGAGCACTTTCATATCAACCTTATTCATCTTCACCATAACTAGTTCAAATGACTCAAAAGAACTAGTTAGAGAGTTGTTGAATTGCTTAGATCTCATAGATGTATACAAGACATAATCGAGGAAAAAACAGTTTTGATTCACTCGAATCGATTCATGAACATTATAGCCACGGTTTGCAAAGATTGGGTTCCTTAATTTATAAATGTCTTAGTTCATGAATAAACCATTTTTAGAAAATAACCCACTTAAGTATGCATACGGGTCCGCATACTTAAGTACCCATACTGAGCTTGTTTTCAGTTCACAAACTCCAGCAGAAATTCACGGGATGTGAACTTCCGAGAGTATGCGTACAGGTACACGGACTTAGCTATGGTCATCCTAAACCAGTAAAGTACGCATACTTTGGTTCAAGGATTTTGGACTTACACAAGTATGAGTTCACATACAATGTTTATATCCAAACAATGTTATATATTCTAAACTCTCATTTCAATCATCGAAACATTCTTAGAGGATGTTATATAATTGTTATTCACAAACTATTTTTCATCAAAGCGATTTTCAAGAGATTGAAATAATCAACATGACTTTCGTCACGAGTAAAGATGAACTTGGCCAAAGCGAAAGCTTACCAACACATATTTCGAGAAATAGATAAGCGAGATAAACTCAGCTCGAAATAGCAAATGTGTATAATCGAAGTCTATATAGCAATATGACTTTTGTCTCAAGATAGGAGATAGAGTAGATATACTTTTGAGTGATAGATAAGATCAAGTCTCTACATACCTTTTTGTCGAATGAAGATCCACCAGTTCCTTGAGTAGTTCTTCGTCTTTGCATGATGAACGCCATGGAGTCTAGAGCTCAACTATACTTTTTATCCTAGTCCAAGACTTAGCTATAAGTATACTAGAAATCAAGACTTATAGTTTTTGCAACTAAACTTGACAAACAAGCTTGAGATAGCAACGGTTACAAGTTCGACCGAGCAGTGCTCTAACAATCTCCCCCTTTGTCAATTTTAGTGACAAAACTATCAATACATATGGAATACAAAATAAATAAACTTTGCAGCTTCTCATCCACATGTTTGATCTCCTTGGTTCTTCAACATTACTCGAAATCTTTGTCACTTCCAAGTACTTCAATGATTCAAAAGATATTGAATGCAACATCATCGTTGTTAAAGATCTGTAGCCATAACAATGAGAAACAAAAGCTCTCAATCATTGTTACACAGTGTCATAGTATTATTACACATTATCAAAGTTCGATTGTATCACAACTTCGACAATAATACTATGGTGATGTGTATCACTCCCCCTCAGCCAATACTTCATCTCACATAAAAACTACTCCCTCTTACATAATGATCCGAAAACCATATGTAATTGTAGTGTGAACTACACATTAATTCTCCCCCTTTTTGTCAATAAAATTGGCAAAGGTAAGAAAACTAGTGGGATCCTAATGAAATTTCCATAGAGACACTTCATAACCAAAAGAAAGTACATATCAACTTTTTAGATGCAATCATATAGTCGAAACTAAATGTATTCATAAAGGAGTTTATAAAGATACAAGATAACCCTTATAATATTCCACAGCCGCACTCCCCACAAAGATTTGGCAATTAAACACAAGCTCAATTAAGAACTCTCCCCTATAAAATGTCATTCCCGAAAAAACAACAAGAGCGGCATTATTTTTTTTGATAAGTCAAAAATTTGTATTAATAGATAACAAAATTTACAAGAAATAGTTTACAAAAAAAGAGGTTACAGCAACCCCAAAAACTTGAAACTATTTGAACCGAAAATAAGCAACATTAGGATGTTCAACAGAAATTAAGAAAGGAGGTTTCCCATTGTAGTGTACTCCCACTTCATTACTCAATAAACAACCCCGCTTTGCCATTGCATCAGCTGAAAAATTCACCTCTCTAAAAGTGTGAATGAAACGTATAGACGTATAGTGTCTACAGATCATAATCCATCTATTCCTTGCAAACCAAGGAATTGAGTCATTCTTGAAAGCTTCAACAACTCCCATAGAATCAGACCGTATACAAATACAAGAAAAACCCCATTGCATACCCCACTCCAAACCAACAATAATGCCGTACAATTCTGCTAAATAATTCGTCGTGACTCCTGGCCCAATACTCATAGCACCAAGAACTGAACAATGCTCATCCCTAGCTACTACACCTGCACCCGCAACGCCTGGGTTACCTCTCGCCGCTCCATCACAACAAATTTGTAATTCATTAGCCTCAGGCGGTAACCAAAAACAAGCCACAGGATGATGCAACTTCACACTACGGTGCTGAACTCTAAAATAGTTCAGAAGAACAACATCATCAGCACTATTGTTCATATGACCCTTGAGCCGAATTGAATAATCTTGTATCAACTTCAGAACGCGCTTATCAAAGATACTCCAATTAGGCTTTTTATGCTCGAAAACAGCCTTGTTCCGCAACTGCCATAGCTTCGACCTAAGAACAAGGTTGGAAATAAGCCACAGATCACGGACAATATGACTCCTTCCTTTTGTTGCTTTAAAAGAAACAATAAGGTTAGCATTAGGTTGTAACTTGAACACATCAGCTAGCCAATTCCAGGCTCTTGTAGCAAAGCAAAATTCATATAACACATGAGTAAGAGTTTCCTCTTGAACATCACACAGGCAGCATTTGTTAGCAAGAGAGATCTTGAACCTGCGCCTGATAAGGTCATACGTAGCACAAGCTCCACGTAAGAATTTCCAGTTCTGAGCAGCAAGAACAGGATGAACTTCTTTTCACAAGAAAAGAAGGATTTCTTTGGACATTAACAAATTACATAAGAACATGGATTTGTATCCAAAAATCTCAATTAAACTAACCACAAGAGAACCTATGATTAATTTAATCGGAAACGCTCACATAAGAGAACTTACGGAGCCGCACAGTATTTACATAAAAATTATGGATCAGGGAAGGTCAATACTGCAGAATAAACAAAGATTCATTCTATTCTTCATCATCATTTGCACAATGACATATAATAGACCTAATCTTTGTAAACAAAAGCTCATCCTATCTTTTATCAATAATGGCATAATAGGCTTATCTTTTGTTTGTCAAAAGTTCATTCAATCTTTTATCCATACATGCATATCGACATATGAAAGACTTAACTTTTGACCGAAAAAAGTCTACACACTTCGTTTAAAAAATCCTTGAAGTACTCTTTGGAAAACATGAGAGGAGAGAGAAACTCTGGCGAAAACACAAGGGTTTAGGATTTTTTTTCACGTAGGTTTCATTCACTTTGGATTCAATATGGTAGAACATAATCATAGTTCTTCACGGATTCAGCAACACCAATCCTTTGCGGACAAGGCAAAGGCAAAACAAACCCTAAAGCCAACAGGAGTTGATATTACTAGTTTACCTAATCCTACTCTGATTGATGGAGAGCCATCCCTTGTTATACCTGCGGACTTCTATGAAGAGGGTTGTAAACCCTTTCAACACAGCTTCATTGCAAGATTAAACTTCACGGGACTGAAGTTCTTTGAGGTTAAAACAGTTTTAATCTCTCAATGGAAGATTAACCCTAATACTGTTAGGTTTATGACTATGGGAAAAGGTTTCTTTGTTATTATGCTACAAGATGAGGAAACTAAGGAGAGAATCAGACGTACAAAGTGGTTTGTTCAACAGCATGAACTCAAGTTAATGGATTGGTACCCAGGTTTTGATCCTGATCGTCAAAAAACTTCCCATGCAAACGTATGGGTTCACTTTCCTGGTTTACATGCAGAACTATGGACTGAGAAGAACTTGTTATCAATGGGAAAAGTTTTAGGGACTCCAATTGTGGTTGATCATAGAACCCTAAATCTGGAGTATGGAAACTTTGCCTCAGTTTTGATAGATGTGGACTTTGCAAAACATATTCCAAGTAGAATTAAGATAACAGCTGGGGGGG
>NW_020649082.1:663511-670473 GCF_003573695.1 Papaver somniferum
CAAAACATATTCCAAGTAGAATTAAGATAACAGCTGGGGGGAGGACGTTTTGGCAATACTTGGATATCCCAAAATCACCTAAATTTTGTATGAAGTGCTGCATAATTGGTCATAGTAATGATGAATGTAGAAGACAACCAAAGAATGATGAGAAATCGTCTAAGGTGGATGCGAAAGGGGAGTGGCAGAATGTGCGTAATAGGAGAAACAATAAGGTAGGTGCTGGAGAGGATGCAACCACGTCTGGTGAGGGTACAAACGCTGTGGCTGTAGGTGTTGGCGCTGCTGTAAGTGGTGTGAACGTTGGTGCTGTTGTGGTTAATGAGGTTGTTAACGGTGCTGGTGATAATGTGGATGATGCTCTTGCTGTATGGCATGGTGGAGCTGTGGTGAATGGGGTAGTTGAAGCTGGTTTGGTGGAGAGTGCGGATGATTTGGAGAATGAATTACTGTCTACTGAAGCCAAGCTTCAGGCAGCGTCTGAAGCTTTTGAGAAGGCTAAGAAGGCGATAGCTTTGAAAAAGGGTTTGGCTAGTGGGTTGTCAATGGTTTAAATTGCAACCTCATCTAAGTCAACTAAGAGTGGTGAATTGGCAAGAACTAATCACTCTAGTGATAGGAATGAGGCTAGTTCTTTTTTTAAGCCGGTTGAGGCTGGTAATAAGTCTTTGCAAGACATGGTGGTTGATAAAACTTGAGGATATCTCAAGCTACAGAGCTGTTGCTGAAGCTTCTATTGTGGTTTCTCCTAATAAGTTCAATGTCTTGAATGATGAGTTGGGTGTTTATAATGATGATGCTGAACACTTTTCGGGAGGGGGTTCGGATGCTGCTGAAAACTCTTCTGGTGGTAGTTCGGATGAAGAGTTGACACCTGAGAAAGCTTCATCAGGTGTTAAGGGTGTTAAGTGGGCGGAAATACCAGTGGATATGCCAAAGAAAAGTAGGAAACCAAGCAAGGTTTTGCTTAAAAGTTCTAGTTCTTCTCAACAACGTTTTAGTGATTCCAAATCAGATTCGGATTCTGAAGTGAATGCTTTGGGAAACCGAGTTAGAAAGGGTATCTCACCTGTTTTACAAAGTAGGATTCCTAGCAAGATTCCACAAGCTATTCATAAATATAAGAAGAGTGTTTCCTGATGAGAGTTCTCTATTGGAATATTAATGGGGTGGAGAAGGTGGAAGCGGGTAATAAGTTACGTAAGTTGGTGCATGAGTTCAAGCCGGATGTACTTTGTGTTGCTGAGTCTAAGATCGTTACACTGACAATGTTATGATAAGGTTAAATTTGGCTGGTTATAATAAAAAGGTAATTCATAATTCTACTTCTAGTTCTTTGGGTAATTTGTGGATTCTTTGGGATGATTGTATTGAGGAGCCGGTGGTGATTAATTTGTCTAGGCAGGCCATTACGGTTAAAACTGAGGGGGTATTTATCTCTTTTGTTCATGCTAGTTATATTCAAGTATTTCGAAGGAGGCTTTGGAGTCAACTTGCTGCTGTTGACGCAACTACTCCTTGGTTGGTTATGGGGGATTTCAATTGTGTTCTTCGTCAAGATGAAAAAAAAGGGGTAGGGTAACTCGTATCTCTTGTATTAATGAGTTTTTTTATTGGATGGAGGATAATAACTTGTTTGAAGCTGATTCGTTGGGGTCTAAGTTTACTTGGACCAATGGTCAAGCTGGTGTTGGTAGAATTATTAGTAAGTTGGATCGTGCTGTTATTAATGAACCTTGGTTGTCTAAGTTTTCGAATTGGCGGTGTAAAGCTCTTCCTGGGGAAGTTTCTGACCGTTCGACTCTTATTGGTTTTCCTTTTTGTGATCCTCGGCCTAGACGTGCTCCTTTTCGTATTCAGAAGATGTGGTTTTCCCATCCGTATTTTTTGAAGATGGTGGAGTTATCTTGGATGGAGCCGGTGTATGGTAATCATGGTTTTATATTTCCTTTCAAATTGAAGCGGTTGAAGGAGGCTATCAAGCTATGGAATCAATCTGTTTTTGTCAATGTCAATGCTAGATTAAAGCAAGCAACTCGTAAGTTTGAGGTAGCTAGTAGAAATTCAGATGTTGATCCTTTTGATGTTTCTAAACTTAATAATATGAAGGATGCTCTTGTTGAGGTTCAAGATATTCAAAGGCAGCAAAATATAATGTTAAAGCAAAAATCTAGAAATAAGTGGTTGTTGGAGGGTTCTAGTAACACTTCTTTCTTTCACAACTCTATTAAAATTCGTAGAAGTGCTAATACAATCTC
This sequence comes from Papaver somniferum, assembly GCF_003573695.1. NCBI lineage: Eukaryota > Viridiplantae > Streptophyta > Magnoliopsida > Ranunculales > Papaveraceae > Papaver > Papaver somniferum. The sequence goes on from NW_020649082.1 coordinate 665,770, forward strand.
GGAGCTTGTTGCTGAAGATGGGAGTACTATTACCGATCCGGTTCATCTTAGTGCCCATGTGGTTCTTATTATCAGGCTAAATTCAATGGTGAGGATAGTCAGGTAAGTGAAACTCTTTTTGATTATGATCATGATTCTATTACTGTGGAAGAGTCGCATATGTTGGATGCTATTCCTACTTGTGATGAGATTAAACAGGCGGTTTTTGATTTGGGTGCTGATAGTGCGCCTGGTCCGGATGGTTTCTCGGGGTGTTTTTATAGACATTTTTGAGAGATTATTCATAGGGATCTGATTTTAGCGGTTACTTATTGCTGGTCTTCTAAAACAATTCCTAATGGGGTTAATTCTAGTATTATTCTTTTGATTGCAAAGGTTAGGGGAGCTGCTAGTTTGAAGAACTTTAGGCCGATTGGTTTAAGTAATTTCTTTTTTAAGATTTTTACTAAAATATTGGCTACGAGGCTTGGTAGTGTGTTGGGTAAGTTGGTGTCTGAAGAGCAAGTGGCTTTCATGAAGGGAAGGAATATCCATGAGAATATTAGTTTAGCTTCTGAGATGGTGAATGAATTGCACATCAAAAGAAAGGACGGTAATTTGGGTTTGAAGCTTGATATCTCTCAGGCTTTTGATACTGTGAGCTGGTCTTTTGTTCTTGAAGTTTTTAGAAGGTATGGTTTTTCTGAAGATTGGTGCTCTTGGATTTGGAAAATTCTGAAATTGACGCGTATTTCTATTCTTCTTAATGGTAGTCCGGAGGGTTACTTCAAGATTAATAGGGGTTTACGTCAGGGGGACCCTCTTTCTCCTCTTATTTTTGTTTTGATTGAGGATGTGCTTAGCCGCAACATCACTAAACTCTTTCAGTCTAAGGATATGTCTTATATGGTTAAGCGTAAGGGTATTGCTCCAACTCATTTATTTTTTGCTGATGATATTATGATTTTTTGCAAGGGAAATATGAAGAGTGTGAAGAATTTGGTGAAACTTTTGGAGAATTACCAGCAAGCTTCAGGTCAGAGGGTTTGTAGGGAGAAGAGCAAGATTTACTTTGGTGGTGGGACTTTGAGTAGGCGCCAGAACATTGCTACATTCTTGGGTATGGCAATTTCTAACTTTCCTGATAGGTATTTGGGAGTTAAGGTGATGCCGGGAGTGGTAAAGTATAGTCACATCAGCAACGTTGTTGATAAGTTGAGGGATCAACTTTCGGTTCTGAAAGGTAAGATGTTATCTTTTCAAGATAGAGTTGTACTTGTTAAGAATGTTCTTTCGAGCTATTCCATTCATAACATGGCTGTGTACAAATGGCCGGTAAAATTCACTCTTCAATGTGAGCGTGTGATTCGTAATTTTCTGTGGTCGGGTGATTCTAATTTTTCTAGAGCTTTTGTAGTAGGTTTTGATAAGATTTGTAGTCCTTTAAAGGAAGGTGGTCTTGGGATCACTAGCCTAAGGTCTATGAATAAAGCTTTGCTGATGAAATTGTGGTGGTCTATAAAATCTTCTCGTAAGAGGTGGGCTCGGTTTTTGGAAGCCAAATTCAGTTGTAGGGATGGTCGTATTAAGATGGCGGGGGTAAAATCTTCTATTCTTCCTGGTCTTCGTTGGGTTCATAAGGATATGGTGAATAACACGAAGTGTTTTATTGGTGACGGTAGGGATACTTCTTTATTCTTTGATATTTGGTATGGAGATACAACCCTAGCTAGTGTTTTAAATCGCACGGATTTAGACAGATCAGCTCGTGTTTGCGATATTATTGTGCAAGGTGATTGGCATATTCAAGGAGTTCATTTGCATCTCCTTTTAAGTCTGGTGTGGTGCAACAAGATTTACCAAAAATATATATGGGAGTGGATAGGCGTATTTGGATGCCTGATTTACAAGGTAAATTTTCTGTCAGGGCAGCTAGGGAGTTGATTAGGAAGAAATATCTCATTTTGAGGGAGGCGAGGCTGTTATGGAAGAAAGTGGTGCATCCTTCATTGGCGGCTCAAAACTGGAAGTTTATTCGTGGTGCGTGTGCAACTCTTGATTAGGTACGCAGCAGATTCAAATTTCAACTTGAATCCAAATGTAGTGTGTGTCAGATTGAGGAGGAGTCTCTCCAACATATTCTTTGGAGATGTAATTTTGCGCGGCAAGCTTGGGAGTGGATTGAAGGTATTTTCAAAATAAAACCTCATTATGATATTATTACTTCTTACCATGAGGCAAAAAATCATAGTGGTACAGTTAAGGATTTGTGGTTGGTAGTGAATTTGGTTGTGCGTTCAGAATTATGGTTCACTAGAAACAAAAAAGTGTATGAAAAGAAGAATCCTTGTTGGTCTTTATTTCAAAAACGTGTTTCTAATTTGATGCAAGAATATTCAGTTCGAATGAAGAGTTTTATGCATAATTCTTTGGAAGACTTGAGAATTCTGGAGTTTTTTCGAGTTCGGCATAGAAAGGTGAAGTTTACTGATCCGAAGTAGTGTTTTTGGTTTCCTCCTAATACTAATGAATTGCTTTTGTGCACGGATGGTGCCTCAAAAGGTAATCCAGGGGTGGCGGGAGCTGGTGTTGTTGCAAGGAATGCAAATTGTGAAGTGGTTGGTGCAATGTGTATTGGCTTGGGAGTTACTTCTAATTATTCGGCTGAATTGTATGGTACTATTGTGGGTATGAAGTGGGAAGTTCAGTAGGGATATGCTTGCTTTGTTATTAGATCAGATTCTACAAGTGTGTTGAAGGCTTTGGAAGAAGATAACGTTCCTTGGTTTGCTAGGCAAAGATGGATGGAGGTTAAAGGTTTATATGGTTCAATTCGTTTTGAACATTCCTTTAGAGAAGCAAACTTTGCAGCTGATGCAATGGCAAAACGTGGTTGCTTATTAGAGGATGGGGTTGGTTTTCACTTTGAAGGTCGCCCAGTTTTCTTAAGTTCAATTGAATCTCCAAATGTAATTTATTATCGTTTTAAATAGGTTTTAGGAGTTTTTCGGGTCACTCTGATCTCTTTTCTCCTATTTCTATCTTGTAAATATCTTTTTTTATCAATATATTTTTTTGACTTAGCAAAAAAAAAAAAGACTTAACTTTTGACCACGTATGGGACAATCATAGTTCACGGACGCAAACACAAATATACTGTAACAAGTTGCAATATATGAAATCATAAAGATTAATACTGCAAAATCATCTTCCAAATAAACTTTAGAATTTAAACAAATAAATCTAAAAACATTGAAGATGAAAAACGTTGGACATAGCTATGCGTAATCGCAATAAAGGGTATTCCAAACCCTAGTTATCCTTCTTAAAAACACAAGAATAAAATTCTCATAAGAAGTTTCCTAGACATAAGAAAATCAACAAGCTAATAAACAAAGAAAGACTCCTACTACCAAAACCAAATACGAACTAAAATCAAATAGACGTTTCGGAATCCTCATGAGCCTTGAGGCCTTTGAGCTTGTGATTGACAGCATCCACTGCATCTTCAGAGACGATATCCTCATTGAGAAGTTCTTTAACATGTGTCCCTTTTTCAACTCAGTTCTCAACACATCAAGACTCTTCAGAGTATCAACGAGTTGCAGTTTTGCATCCTCAAAGTATTGAAGAAAATCATGAACCACTTCAGCAGAAATCATATCCTCATTCTCAATATCCTGATGTGTATAGGCATAGTAACATGAGGCATTAGGATGATCTTCTTCTACTAGAGTTCTTTTCTTCCTCCCTTTGGACTCGAAACCAATACCTTTATCAAGAAAACCTCTTGCAAAATCACCAGAGTGTGACGATGAAGAGGAAGACATTCTTGACTAATCACAACAAATCCCAGAGTATGTGTACGTGACTCATGGATTTGGTATTTAAATGGTTTCCTAGGGAAAAAAATCTTTTAGGGTTTCCAAAAATTGATTCGTGATTGATAAGTGCATAATTCATATGATTTTCGTATCCATTCCATACTTGTTTTAGCTATTATTCTTGCATATTTTCTTATTATTACTCTTGTTTTCTCTTATTTGTCTCTATTAGGTGAATCATCCAAAAAGGAGCTACAAAGTGCTGAAAATAGCTAGTAAGAGAAGTATTCCAAGTATCCAAAGTGTCCAAGTCCAAGAGAAGTGGAAAAAGTGCGACGAAAAGGAGCAAAATGCTCAAAATCAAGAGAAGGGCCAAAGACCTATCTTAACTCATTCAAATTAAGGATTTCTCAATCACCATCTTGAAGAGAATTGAAAGAAGAAAAGAATGCAAAAAGAATTAGGTCATTCCGAGTTCGGACAAAGAAGTTGTGGCCAAAACAAGCTTTTTATCCAATACCGAAGACAACTAAGTATGCCAACGGGTACGCATACTTAGTTCCGAAATGTTTTGCTGGAATTTGAAGTATGCGTACGGGTACGCATACTTCAGTGCCATGGAAAGCCAAAACTCATGTTTGGGGTCATTATTTCGTATTTTCGGGTCGGGTTCTTGAACCGAACTAAATACTTGAAGGCCAGGCAATGTAAACCTATAAAAGGAGGTATTAGATCATGAATGAAACAACATCAAGAGGTGACGAAATTGTAAGTCTTGGAGAGAAGAAAACATCACACGGAGCCAAAGCTAGGGTTTCAGAGCGGTTTTTCAATCGTAACGATATCTCTAAACTTTTCTCATATGTATATCATGGATGCTTCTACATCCTTTTTTTTTTTT